>NC_088418.1:13097982-13132982 GCF_034236695.1 Oncorhynchus nerka
CAGAGAGAGAGACAGAGAGACAGAGTGTGTGTTTCCTGGGTTGGAGGAGGGTATATAAAGATATTGTGATTAGGCTATCACTGGGGAGAGAGAGAGAGAGAGAGAGACAGAGAGAGAGACAGAGAGAGAGACAGAGAGACAGAGTGTGTGTGTTTCCTGGGTTGGAGGAGGGTATATAAAGATATTGTGATTAGGCTATCACTGGGGAGAGAGATAAAGTAGTGGTGGAGCTACACTGACACACCCAGACAGGCAAGCTGACAAACAGACAACTCCTAACCGCCCCTCTGTGATCACCTACTACACTGTAGTCAGTAAAAGGTGGGTTAATAAAAGTTCTGCTATGTTATGAAGAGTATTATTCTTTGGGAAGTGATACCTAATCAACCTATGATCAGTTAAAGACATGAGAAAGGTCATATTTTTGATTGAGAGTGGTTTTGGAGGGAGTTCATATGTGTTTATAAACTACCCAATCACTACCCAGCCAGGACCCAGTCGATACCCAGCCACTACCCAGCCACGACCCAGCCACTACCCAGTCGATACCCAGCCACTACCCAGCCACGACCCAGCCACTACCTAGTCGATACCCAGCCACTACCCAGTCGATACCCAGCCACTACCCAGTCACTACCCAGCCACTACCTAGTCGATACCCAGCCACTACCCAGTCGATACCCAGCCACTACCCAATCGATACCCAGTCACGACCCAGTCACGACCCAGCCACTACCCAGTCGATACCCAGCCACTACCCAGTCACGACCCAGCCACTACCCAATCGATACCCAGCCACTACCCAGCCACAACCCAGCCACTACCCAGTCACTACCCAGCCACTACCCAGCCACTACCCAGTTGATACCCAGCTACTACTCAGTCGATACACAGCCACTACCCAGCCACTACGCAGTCACTACGCAGTCACTACGCAGCCGGTATACAGCCACTACCCAGCCTCTACCCAGTCAATACCCAGGTACTACCCAGCCACTACCCAGCCACTACGCAGCCGGTATACAGCCACTACCCAGCCTCTACCCAGTCAATACCCAGGCACTACCCAGCCACCACCCAGCCGCTACACTACCCAGCCGCTACCCAGTCACTACCCAGCCGCTACCCAGTCACTACCCAGCCACTACCCAGCCACTACCCAGTCGATACCCAGCCGATACCCAGCCGATACCCAGTCGATACCCAGTCGATACCCAGCCTCTACCCAGTCAATACCCAGCCACTACCCAGCCACTACCCAGCCGGTATACAGCCACTACCCAGCCTCTACCCAGCCACTACCCAGCCGGTATACAGCCACTACCCAGCCGGTATACAGCCACTACCCAGCCACTACCCAGCCGGTATACAGCCACTACCCAGCCTCTACCCAGCCACTACCCAGCCACTACCCAGCCGGTATACAGCCACTACCCAGCCGATATACAGCCACTACCCAGCTGGTATACAGCCACTACCCAGCCAGGATACCCCCACTACCCAGCCACTACCCAGCCGGTATACAGCCACTACCCAGCTGGTATACAGCCACTACCCAGCCAGGATACCCCCACTACCCAGCCACTACCCAGCCGGTATACAGCCACTACCCAGCCTCTACCCAGCCACTACCCAGCCGGTATACAGCCACTACCCAGCTGGTATACAGCCACTACCCAGCTGTTATACAGCCACTACCCAGCCGGTATACAGCCACTACCCAGCCGGTATACTGCCACTACCCAGCCGGTATACTGCCACTACCCAGCCGGTATACAGCCACTACCCAGCTGGTATACAGCCACTACCCAGCCACTACCAAGCCTCTACCCAGCCACTACTCAGCCGGGATACTCCCACTACCCAGCCACTACCCAGCCACTACCCAGCCGGGATACCCCCACTACCCAGCCACTACCCAGCCACTACCCATTCGGTAGCCACTACCCAGCCGGGATACAGCCACTACCCAGCCACTACCCAGCCGGGATACAGCCAATACCCAGCCGGTATAAAGCCACCACCCAGCCACTTCCCAGCCACTACCCAGCCGGGATACAGCCACTACCCAGCCACTACCCAGCCGGTATACAGCCACTACCCAGCCGGTATACAGCCACTACCCAGCCTCTACCCAGCCACTACCCAGCCACTACCCAGGCGGTATACAGCCACTACCCAGCCGATATACAGCCACTACCCAGCCAGGATACCCCCACTACCCAGCCACTACCCAGCCGGTATACAGCCACTACCCAGCTGGTATACAGCCACTACCCAGCCACTACCAAGCCTCTACCCAGCCACTACTCAGCCGGGATACTCCCACTACCCAGCCACTACCCAGCCACTACCCAGCCGGGATACCCCCACTACCCAGCCACTACCCAGCCACTACCCATTCGGTAGCCACTACCCAGCCGGGATACAGCCACTACCCAGCCGGGATACAGCCAATACCCAGCCGGTATAAAGCCACCACCCAGCCACTTCCCAGCCACTACCCAGCCGGGATACAGCCAATACCCAGCCACTACCCAGCCGGGATACAGCCACTACCCAGCCGGGATACCCCCACTACCCAGCCACTACCCAGCCACTACCCATTCGGTAGGGGGCGGCAGGGTAGCCTAGTGGTTAGAGCGTTGGTCTAGTAACCGGAAGGTTTCAAGTTCAAACCCCCAAGCTGACAAGGTACAAATCTGTCGTTCTGCCCCTGAACAGGCAGTTAACCCACATAAAGGTAAAATACATTTAAAAAAATAAAAAAATACAGCCACTACCCAGCCGAGATACAGCCACTACCCAGCCACGACCCAGCCACTACCTAGTCGATACCCAGTCGATACCCAGCCACTACCCAGTCACTTCCCAGCCACTACCCAGCCACTACCTAGTCGATACCCAGCCACTACCCAGTCGATACCCAGCCACTACCCAATCGATACCCAGTCACGACCCAGTCACGACCCAGTCGATACCCAGCCACTACCCAGTCACGATCCCAGCCACTACCCAATCGATACCCAGCCACTACCCAGCCACAACCCAGCCACTACCCAGTCACTACCCAGCCACTACCCAGTTGATACCCAGCTTCTACTCAGTCGATACACAGCCACTACCCAGCCACTACGCAGCCGGTATACAGCCACTACCCAGCCTCTACCCAGTCAATACCCAGGTACTACCCAGCCACTACCCAGCCTCTACCCAGTCAATACCCAGGCACTACCCAGCCACCACCCAGCCGCTACCCAGTCACTACCCAGCCGCTACCCAGTCACTACCCAGCCGCTACCCAGTCACTACCCAGCCGCTACCCAGCCACTACCCAGCCGATACCCAGTCGATACCCAGCCGATACCCAGTCGATACCCAGCCTCTACCCAGCCACTACCCAGCCGGTATACAGCCACTACCCAGCCACTACCCAGCCACTACCCAGCCGGTATACAGCCACTACCCAGCCGGTATACAGCCACTACCCAGCCTCTACCCAGCCACTACCCAGCCACTACCCAGGCGGTATACAGCCACTACCCAGGCGGTATACAGCCACTACCCAGCCAGGATACCCCCACTACCCAGCCACTACCCAGCCGGTATACAGCCACTACCCAGCTGGTATACAGCCACTACCCAGCCAGGATACCCCCACTACCCAGCCACTACCCAGCCGGTATACAGCCACTACCCAGCCTCTACCCAGCCACTACCCAGCCGGTATACAGCCACTACCCAGCTGGTATACAGCCACTACCCAGCTGTTATACAGCCACTACCCAGCCGGTATACAGCCACTACCCAGCCGGTATACAGCCACTACCCAGCCGGTATACTGCCACTACCCAGCCGGTATACAGCCACTACCCAGCTGGTATACAGCCACTACCCAGCCACTACCAAGCCTCTACCCAGCCACTACTCAGCCGGGATACTCCCACTACCCAGCCACTACCCAGCCACTACCCAGCCGGGATACCCCCACTACCCAGCCACTACCCAGCCACTACCCAGCCACTACCCATTCGGTAGCCACTACCCAGCCGGGATACAGCCACTACCCAGCCACTACCCAGCCGGGATACAGCCAATACCCAGCCGGTATAAAGCCACCACCCAGCCACTTCCCAGCCACTACCCAGCCGGGATACAGCCACTACCCAGCCACTACCCAGCCGGGATACAGCCACTACCCAGCCTCTACCCAGCCACTACCCAGCCGGTATACAGCCACTACCCAGCTGGTATACAGCCACTACCCAGCTGTTATACAGCCACTACCCAGCCGGTATACAGCCACTACCCAGCCGGTATACAGCCACTACCCAGCCGGTATACTGCCACTACCCAGCCGGTATACAGCCACTACCCAGCTGGTATACAGCCACTACCCAGCCACTACCAAGCCTCTACCCAGCCACTACTCAGCCGGGATACTCCCACTACCCAGCCACTACCCAGCCACTACCCAGCCGGGATACCCCCACTACCCAGCCACTACCCAGCCACTACCCATTCGGTAGCCACTACCCAGCCGGGATACAGCCACTACCCAGCCGGGATACAGCCAATACCCAGCCGGTATAAAGCCACCACCCAGCCACTTCCCAGCCACTACCCAGCCGGGATACAGCCACTACCCAGCCACTACCCAGCCGGGATACAGCCACTACCCAGCCGGGATACCCCCACTACCCAGCCACTACCCAGCCACTACCCATTCGGTAGGGGGCGGCAGGGTAGCCTAGTGGTTAGAGCGTTGGTCTAGTAACCGGAAGGTTTCAAGTTCAAACCCCCAAGCTGACAAGGTACAAATCTGTCGTTCTGCCCCTGAACAGGCAGTTAACCCACATAAAGGTAAAATAAATTAAAAAAAATAAAAAAATACAGCCACTACCCAGCCGAGATACAGCCACTACCCAGCCGGGATACAGCCACTACCCAGCCACTACCCAGCCGGGATACAGCCAAACCCCAGCCGGTATACAGCCACTACCCAGCCGGTATAAAGCCACCACCCAGCCACTTCCCAGCCACTACCCAGCCGGGATACAGCCACTACCCAGCCGGGATACAGCCACTACCCAGCCGGGATACAGCCGATATACAGCCACTACCCAGCCGGGATACCCCCACTACCCAGCCACTACCCAGCCGGTATACAGCCACTACCCAGCCTCTACCCAGCCACTACCCAGCTGGTATACAGCCACTACCCAGCTGTTATACAGCCACTACCCAGCCGGTATACTGCCACTACCCAGCCGGTATACAGCCACTACTCAGCTGGTATTCAGCCACTACCCAGCCACTACCAAGCCTCTACCCAGCCACTACTCAGCCGGGATACTCCCACTACCCAGCCACTACCCAGCCACTACCCAGCCGGGATACCCCCACTACCCAGCCACTACCCAGCCACTACCCATTCGGTAGGGGGCGGCAGGGTAGCCTAGTGGTTAGAGCGTTGGTCTAGTAACCGGAAGGTTTCAAGTTCAAACCCCAAAGCTGACAAGGTACAAATCTGTCGTTCTGCCCCTGAACAGGCAGTTAACCCACATAAAGGTAAAATAAATTTTAAAAAATAAAAAAATACAGCCACTACCCAGCCGAGATACAGCCACTACCCAGCCGGTATAAAGCCACCACCCAGCCACTACCCAGCCGGGATACAGCCACTACCCAGCCACTACCCAGTCGGGATACAGCCACTACCCAGCCGGGATACAGCCACTACCCAGCCACTACCCAGCCGGGATACAGCCACTACCCAGCCGATATACAGCCACTACACAGCCGGTATACAGCCACTACCCAGCCGGTACACAGCCACTACCCAGCCTCTACCCAGCCTCTACCCAGCCTCTACCCAGCCGGTATACAGCCGGTATACAGCCCCTACCCAGCCGGTATACAGCCACTACCCAGCCACTACCCAGCCTCTACCCAGCCACTACCCAGCCGGTATACAGTCAATACCCAGCCACTACCCAGCCACTGCCCAGCCTCTACCCAGCCACTACCCAGCCTCTACCCAGCAACTACTCAGCCACTACCGAGCCTCTACCCAATCTTTACCCAGCCACTACCCAGCCACTACCCAGCCTCTACCCAGCAACTACTCAGCCACTACCCAGCCTCTACCCAGCCACTACCCAGCCGGTATACAGCCACTAAGTCTATCTCCCCAGGACCCTCTGGCTGTTTGTTTGGCTGGAACTTTGTAAAGAGCAAATACACATTTTTGACAGAGAGGGGGGGATAGAGAAGGACTAAGACAGAGAGGGAGGGATAGAGAAGGACTAAGAAAGAGAGGGAGGGATAGAGAAGGACTAAGACAGAGAGGGAGGGAGAGAGAAAGACTAAGACAGAGAGGGAGGGAGAGAGAAGGACTAAGACAGAGAAGGAGGGAGAGAGAAGAACTAAGACAGAGAGGGGGGGAGAAGGACTAAGACAGAGAGGGAGGGGAGAGAAGGACTAAGACAGAGAGGGAGGGAGAGAGAAGGACTAAGACAGAGAGGGAGGGAGAGAGAAGGACTAAGACAGAGAAGGAGGGAAGAGAGAAGGACTAAGACAGAGAGGGAGGGAGAGAGAAGGACTAAGACAGAGAGGGAGGGAGAGAGAAGGACTAAGACAGAGAGGGAGGGAGAGAGAAGGACTAAGACAGAGAGGGAGGGAGAGAGAAGGACTAAGACAGAGAGGGAGGGAGAGAGAAGGACTAAGACAGAGAGGGGAGGGAGGACTAAGAGAAGGGACTAAGACAGAGAGGGAGGGAGAGAGAAGGACTAAGACAGAGAGGGAGGGAGAGAGAAGGACTAAGACAGAGAGGAGGGAGAGAGAGGACTAAGACAGAGAGGACTAAGACAGAGAGAAAGGGAGGGAGAGAGAAGGACTAAGACAAAGAGGGAGGGAGAGAGAAGAACTAAGACAGAGAGGGGGGATAGAGAAGGACTAAGACAGAGAGGGGGGGATAGAGAATGACTAAGACAGAGAGGGAGGGAGAGAGAAGGACTAAGACAGAGAGGGAGGGAGAGAGAAGGACTAAGACAGAGAGGGGGAGAGAGAAGACTAAGACAGAGGAGAGAAGGACTAAGACAGAGAGGGAGGGAGAGAGAAGGACTAAGACAGAGACAGAGAGGGAGGGAGAGAGAAGGACTAAGACAGAGAGGGAGGGAGAGAGAAGGACTAAGACAGAGAGGAGGGAGAAGACTAAGACAGAGAGGGAGGGAGAGAGAAGGACTAAGACAGAGAGGGGGGAGAGAGAAGAACTAAGACAGAGAGGACTAAGACAGAGAGGGAGGAGAGAGAGAGGACTAAGACAGAGAGGGAGGGAGAGAGAAGGACTAAGACAGAGAGGGAGGGAGAGAGAAGGACTAAGACAGAGAGGGGGAGAGAGAAGAACTAAGACAGAGAGGGGGGAGAAGGACTAAGACAGAGAGGGGGAGAGAAGGACTAAGACAGAGAGGGAGGGAGAGAGAAGGACTAAGACAGAGAGGGAGGGAGAGAAAAGGACTAAGACAGAGAAGGAGGGAGAGAGAAGAACTAAGACAGAGAGGGGGAGAAGGACTAAGACAGAGAGGGAGGGAGAGAGAAGGACTAAGACAGAGAGGGAGGGAGAGAGAAGAACTAAGACAGAGAGGGGGATAGAGAAGGACTAAGACGAGGGGGGATAGAGAATGACTAAGACAGAGGGGAGGGAGAGAGAAGGACTAAGACAGAGAGGGAGGGAGAGAGAAGGACTAAGACAGAGAGGGGGGAGAGGACTAAGACAGAGAGGGAGGACTAAGACAGAGAGGGAGGGAGAGAGAAGGACTAAGACAGAGAGGGAGGGAGAGAGTAGGACTAAGATATAGATGGAGGGAGAGAGAAGGACTAAGACAGAGAGGGAGGGAGGAGAGAGGGTAGAGTAGGACTAAGATATAGATGGAGGGAGATGGACAGAGAGAAAGGGAGGGAGAGAGAAGGACTAAGACAAAGAGGGAGGTAGAATGACAGAGAGAGAGAGGGAGAAAGACAGACAGACAGACAGACAGACAATTTTTCACCAAGCCTGCCAAATGATGCCCTTTCCTAAACTAAACAAGACAAACACACTGGCTTTTAAATGTTCCCTTACTTACTGTGTCAACACCATCTTGTTATCAGTCCTCCATTGTACAGTAGTTCTCATGGCATGCTTCCACACGTAATGTAATTATGGGACTTTCCCATTCTTAAACATAAACATCCCTCCAACCCTCCCTCCCTCCCTCTCACACAGGAGTTCTGTTCAGCTTTAATTCATTCAGTCTTCTGGTCCTCTGGGTCAAGAGACAGAGTGGGTTGAGGAGAAAAGTCCTTCTTTTCTGACCCGAGTCCATCACTCACCAGCCTTCCTTTACCTGCCTGCCCTGTTTTATTTCCCTTTGCTGTCATTTCCTCTCATCGTCTATCTTTTCCTCCCCTCCTGTCGTTCATACCTCCCTTCTCTCATCCACCCTTCCCCTCCCCTCCCCTCCTGTCGTTCATACCTCCCTTCTCTCATCCACCCTTTCCCCTCCCCTCCCCTCCCCTCCTGTCGTTCATACCTCCCTTCTCTCATCCACCCTTTCCCTCCCCTCCCTCCCCTCCCCTCCCCTCCTGTCGTTCATACCTCCCTTCTCTCATCCACCCTTTCCCCTCCCCTCCCCTCCTGTCGTTCATACCTCCCTTCTCTCATCCACCCTTTCCCCTCCCCTCCCTCCTCCTGTCGTTCATACCTCCCTTCTCTCATCCACCCTTTCCCTCCCTCCTCCTCCCCTCCTGTCGCTCATACCTCCCTTCTCTCATCCACCCTTTCCCTCCCTCCCTCCCCTCCCCTCCTGTCGTTCATACCTCCCTTCTCTCATCCACCCTTTCCCCTCCCCTCCCCTCCCCTCCTGTCGCTCATACCTCCCTTCTTCATCCACCCTTTCCCCTCCCCTCCCCTCCTGTCGCTCATACCTCCCTTCTCTCATCCACCCTTTCCCCCCCTCCCTCCTGTCGTTCATACCTCCCTTCTCTCATCCACCCTTTCCCCTCCCCTCCCCTCCCCTCCTGTCGTTCATACCTCCCTTCTCTCATCCACCCTTTCCCCCCCTCCCCTCCCCTCCTGTCGTTCATACCTCCCTTCTCTCATCCACCCTTTCCCCCTCCCCCCCTCCCTCCCTCCTGTCGTCATACCTCCCTTCTCTCATCCACCCTTCCCCTCCCCTCCCCTCCTGTCGTTCATACCTCCCTTCTCTCATCCACCCTTTCCCTCCCCTCCCCTCCTGTCGTTCATACCTCCCTTCTCTCATCCACCCTTTCCCCTCCCCCTCCTGTCGTTCATACCCCTCCATCCACCCTCCCTCCCCTCCCCTCCCTCCTGTCGTTCATACCTCCTTCTCTCATCCACCCTTTCCCTCCCATCCCCTCCTGTCGTTCATACCTCCCTTCTCTCATCCACCCTTTCCCCTCCCCTCCCCTCCTGTCGTTCATACCTCCCTTCTCTCATCCACCCTTTCCCCTCCCCTCCCCTCCCCTCCCCTCCTCTATTTTCTCCTCTCCTCGCAGCTTTAATTCATGAACAGTTATCTGCTCTTATGGGCTACTAGGAAAGCTTGCCCTGCTCACTCACAAGCCCTCTCCTCTCCTCAGTCCCCAATCCTATCTATACCAAGCCATCAAAACAAACTACAACCTCCCTCTGCTTCCCAAAACACAGATAGGCTGAATCTCAAACCTTTATCAATTGGCCAGTTGCTGTTGTGTTCGATAGTGATCACTCGATTCTGCAAGTGTTTTGGCCAAAATGAGCTTGAGAAGATGCATGGAGACGATGCATTGAGAAGATGCATTGAGACGATGCATTGAGAAGATGCATTGAGACGATGCATTGAGAAGATGCATTGAGAAGATGCATTGAGAAGATGCATTGAGAAGATGCATTGAGAAGATGCATTGAGAAGATGCATTGAGAAGATGCATTGAGATGTCCCACCTACCACCTATCAATTTTGCAAAATTCTAAATCCAGGCTTCTGAAGGGAGCAGTGGAGCCTTCAGCTAGATTCAGAGAATGACTCAGTCGACTTGTGAAAGTGCATATCGAGTGATCGAGTGAGGCTGAGAGAGAGATCGAGGGAGAGAGAGTAAATAGAGAGGGAGGAAGAGGGAGGAAAGGAGTTAGGGAGGGAGAGATGAAATGAGATAAAATTGACATAATGAGAGAGAAGAAGAGAGATAGCAGGAGGAAGAGAAGCCAGGGGCTGAAAGTGAACAAGCTGACAGTGAGAAAAGCTAAAGAGAGATGGATGAATATATCAATGCAAAAATTAGAAAATTGGGCATGTCAATAGGATACAGACAGAGAGATAAACTGGGGTGGAGCCTGAAAGAGATTGAGAGCAAGAGAGAGAGGGAAAATGGGAAGGAAGAGAGAGAGAGAGGTTATCTCTACCCTGCTGCCACGAAAATACTTCCACCCTGCTACCATACAGCGGGTAAACGTGAGTATTTCCTATGCGTGTCACTCAAACCAAACGTTTACCTGGCCCACCACTCCACCCATGACTTGAACAGCCTTTACGACTAGGTCCACCTATACAAGGCAGCAGTGCCCACCTTCGCCCGGACCCTAAAGGACATCACACTCAACCGCAGCCCCAACGCCTCACACAGGAGCAACAGATCAATAGACACTTTCCCAGACCCCCCCGGACCGACACATAGAGGACCCACGCCAAGAGGACCTACACATAGAGGACCCACGCCGAGACGACCTACATCCAGACCCCCCAGACCTACACATAGACCTATACATATTGGACCCATGCCGAGAGGACCTACACATAGAGGACCCATGCAGAGAGGACCTACACATAGAGGACCCATGCCGAGAGGACCTCTACATCCAGACCCCCCAGACCTGCACATAGAGGACCCATGCCGAGAGGACCTAGATCCAGACCCCCCAGACCTTCACATAGAGGACCCATGCCGAGAGGACCTACATCCAGACCCCCCAGACCTGCACATAGAGGACCCATGCCGAGAGGACCTAGATCCAGACCCCCCAGACCTACACATAGAGGACCCATGCCGGGAGGACCTAGATCCAGACCCCGCAGACCTACACATAGAGGACCCATGCCGAGAGGACCTAGATCCAGACCCCCCAGACCTACACATAGAGGACCCATGCAGAGAGGACCTAGATCCAGACCCCCCAGACCTACACATAGAGGACCCATGCAGAGAGGACCTAGATCCAGACCCCCCAGACCTACACATAGAGGACCCATGCAGAGAGGACCTAGATCCAGACCCCCCAGACCTACACATAGAGGACCCATGCTGAGAGGACCTACATCCAGACCACCGCACCACCAGCCACATCCAGACCTCCACCTCAACCAATCAACCCCCCCCCAAGTCCTATGCCCCTCCTGCCCACCCTATTACCCCCACTCTCGCAAAGAGGGCCTCAACATGGAAGTCACACATATGCCCAGGCTGTGAGCAGGCAAACAGGCCCCAACCACCCCTCTTACACTAGCCCAAGGCAATGGCATGTACCAGATGCTCAGCAGACTCTGCTCACACTTACTGGCCTGAGGCCATACCACACAACTAACAACATTGGACACTTTATGGAACAAAAAGGCTTCACTATCTCATCTTGAAATATCCAATTCCTGGGGTCATCTGCCTTTGATCTAAAGAGTAGGAACCTGGATTTCGCCAAATATATCAGAAATACAGACATTGTCATCCTACAAGAAGCATAATATAGAGGAGATAGACCCACTGGTTGCCCTCTAGGTTACAGAGAGCTGGTATCCTATCGATCAAACTACCTGGTGTGAAACAGGGAATGGACTCAGGGGGTATGCTTAATTTTGTATAGAGCAGACCTAACTCACTCTATTAAATTAACAAAAACAGGAACATTTGACATTTGGCTAGAAATGTAAAAGGAAATTAGAGAAAAATGAACAGAGAAAAATGTCCTCCTGTGTCCTACCTATATCCCCCCACTAGAATCTCCATACCTTAATGAAGACAGCTTCTCCATCCTGGAGGGGGAAATCAATCATTTCCAGGCTCAGGGATATGTACTAGTCTGTGGCGACCTAAATGCTAGAACTGGGCAAGAACCTGACACCCTCACCACACAAGTGGACAAACACCTACCTGGAGGTGACAGTACCCCCCCCCCCCCATATGGCCCCTAGACACAACTACGACACCATAACCAACAAACATGTGTCACAACTCCTGCAGCTCTGTCGCACGCTGGGTATGTACACATAACATCAAATTGATCAGAAATACAGTGTAGACATTGTTAATGTTGGCCCATTATCAGCAACCATCATTCATGTATTCCAACGGCACGTTGTGTTAGCTAATCAAAGTTGATAAACACTAATTGATCATTAGAAAACCCTTTGCAATTATGTTAGCACAGCTGAAAACAGTTGTGCTGATTAAAGAAGCAATAAAAGTTGCCTTCTTTCGACTAGTTGAGTATCTGGAGCATCAGCATTTGTGGGTTCGATTACAGGCTCAAAATGGCCAGAAACAAAGAACTTTCTTCTGAAACTTGTCAGTCTATTCTTGTTCTGAGAAATGAAGGCTATTCCATGTGAGAAATTGCCAAGAAACTAAAGATCTCATACAACGCTGTGTATTACTCCCTTCACAGAACAGTGCAAACTGGCTCTAACCAGAATAGAAAGAGGAGTGGGAGGCCCAGGTGCACAACTGAGAAAGAGAACAAGTACATTTGAGTGTCTAGTTTGAGAAACAGATGCCTCACAAGTCCTCAACTGGCAACTTCATTAAATAGCACCCGCAAAACACCAGTCTCAACGTCAACAGTGAAGAGGTGTCTCCGGGATGCTTGCCAAAGGAACTGAATAATATTAATAAATGCTATAGACGGAAGGAAAGTAGTGTGGAAACCTAACACAAACAATTAGGCAACAAATGCAATCCCCTTTAGACAACATCCTGGACCAAATGTTCCACTGTAATAGTGAAGGTGTAAACTTGGCAGTAGAACATCTTAACAGTATGTTTGACCTCTCAGCTTCCTATTCAAATCTAAAATTGTAAAACAGAAAACCAGAAGAAAAAAATACCACATTGACATGGTTTGATGAAGAATGCAAAAATCTAAGAAAGAAATTGAGAAACCTGTCCAACCAAAAATATAGAGACCCAGAAAACCTGAGTCTACGCCTTCACTATGGTGAATCACTAAAACAATACAGAAATACACTACGGAAAAAGAAGGAACAGCAAGTTAGAAATCAGCTCAATGTAATTGAAGAATCCAAACACTTCAGGGAAAATTGGAAAACACTAAACAAATAACAACACGAAGAGTTGTCAATCCAAAACAGAGATCTATGGATAAAACACTTCTCCAATCTTTTTGGCTCTATAACAAAGAACAAATAGCAAAAACATATCTATGAACAAATACAAATCTTAGAATCAACTATTAAAGACTAACAGAACCCACTGGATTCTTCAATTACATTGAATGAACTACAGGACAAAATACAAACCCTCAATGAAATGATAAAATATACAGACCACACATTCCAATTGGCTATACTTAAACTTTTTAACATTATCCTTAGCCCTGTTATCTTCCCCAATATTTGGAACCGAGGACTGATCACCCCAATCCACAAAAGTGGAGACTAATTTGACCCCAATAACCTCCTGTTGGATGAGTCAACAGCAACCTTGGGAAAATCCTCTCAACTATCATTAACAGCAGACTCACATGTCAAATTGGCTTTTTACCAAATTACCATATGACAGACCAAATATTCACCCTGCACACCCTAATTGACAAACAATCAAACCAAAATCAAGGCAAACTGTTCTAAGCTTTGTTGATTTAAAAAAATAATAATAATTTGGCATGAGGGTCTGCTATACAAATTGATGAAACGTGGTGTTGGGGGAAAAACACAAGACATTAAAATTAAAATTGTCAAAAAACAAAACAATTCTTTCCACAAGGCCATGGGGGTAAGACAAGGATGCAGCTTAAGCCCCACCGTCTTCAACATATATATCAACAAATTGGCGAGAGCATTAGAACAGTCTGCAGCACCTGGCCTCACCCTACTAGAATCTGAAGTCAAATGTCTACTGTTTGCTGGTGATCTGGTGCTTCTGTCCCCAACCAAGGAGGGCCCACAGCAGCACCTACATCTTCTGCACAGGTTCTGCCAGACCTGGGCCCTGATAGCAAATCTCAGCAAGACAAAATAATGAAAAAGTTCCAGTTGCCAGGACCACAAATACAAATTCCATTTTGACACTGTTGCCCTAGAGCACACAAAAAAACTATACATACTTCAGCCTAAACATCAGCACCACAGGTAACTTCCACAAAGCTGTGAACGATCTGAGAGACAATGCAAGAAGGACCTTCTATGCCACCAAGAGGAACTTAATTTGTATTTTATTTATTTCACCTTTATTTAACCAGGTAGGCCAGTTGAGAACAAGTACCTCATTTACAACTGCGACCTGGCCAAGATAAAGCAAAGCAGTGCGACAAAACAACACAGAGTAACACAAACAAACGTACAGTCAATAACGCAATAGAGAAGTCTATGTGCAAATGTAGAAGAGCTGGGAGGTAAGGCAATAAATAAGCCATAGACACGGAGGAGTGATAGATGTGCAGATTATGATGTGCATCATCTGCACAAGAAACTGGCACCGGAAGAAATTGCAGCATTTTTACAGGCGCCCAACCAATTCTGCTATTATGTGGGGGTTTTTAACGTTATTTTGTACATAATGTTTCTGCAAAAAAAGAGCTTCTGGATATAAGGACATCAATCACTCACCTCGGATTAGACAAAGATTTTTTCCACAACAAGCAGGAAACACAGGACATTCTCCAAACACCCGACAGGGCTGACATCCCTGTTTTTTTGCAGAGCAGTTTGTAAACAACAGCTGGTGCGTGAAATCTAAAGAAGCCTCTAGATTTTGCTCGCCTGATGTAGAGTATATTGTGATATATTGCAGGCCAAACTACATGCCTAGAGAGTATTCAGCTATACTTTTCGTGGCTGTTTATTGACCACAACAGACAGATGCTGGCACTAAGAGGGCACTCTGTAAGCTGTATAAGGAAATAAGCAAACAGGAAACCACTCACCCAAAGGCGGCGCTTCTAGTGGCCGGATACTTTAATGCAGGGAAACTTAAATCAGTTTTACCAAATTTCTATCAGCATGTTTTTCATTTTTTTATTTCACCTTTATTTAACCAGGTAGGCTAGTTGAGGACAAGTTCTCATTTGCAACTGTGACCTGGCCAAGATAAAGCGTAGCAATTCGGCACATACAACAACACAGAGTTACACATGGAATAAACAAAACATACAGTCAATTACACAGTAGAACAAAAGAAAACGAAAAGTCTATATACAGTGGGCTGTTGGGCCGGGTTAGGAATAGCCAGGTGGAAAGCAAGGCCAGTCGTATGTTAAATGTGCAACCAGAGGGAAAACAATTCTAGGGCACCTGTACTCCACACACAGATACGAGTAAAAAGATCTCCTTCGCACCCAATTTGGTAAATCCGACCACAACTCTATCCTCCTGATTCCTGCTTACAAGCAAAAATTAAAGCAGGAAGCACCAGTGATTTGGTCTATAAAAAAGTGGTCAGATGAAGCCAATGCTAAACTACAGGACTGTTTTTCTATTGTCACGCCCTGACCTTAGAGATCCTTTTATGTCTCTATTTTGGTTTAGTCAGGGTGTGAGTTGGGGTGGGCATTCTATGTTGTGGGTTCTGTGTTTTCTATTTCTGTGTGTTTGGCCGGGTGTGGTTCTCAATCAGAGGCAGCTGTCTATCGTTGTCTCTGATTGAGAACCATACTTAGGTAGCCTTTTCCACTTGTGTGGTGTGGGTAGTTGTTTTCTGTTTTGTGTCTTTCTGCACCAGACAGAACTTTTTCGGTTCCGTTCGTTCCCTTCGTTGTTTTTTAGTGTTCAGTTCAAATAATAAAGATGAACACGTACCACGCTGCACCTTGGTCCTCCTTCCAACAGCCGTTACAGCTATCACAGACTGGAACATGTTCCGGAATTCTTCCGATGGCATTGAGGAGTACACCACATCAGTCACTGGTTTTATCAATAAGTGCAACAATCAGTTGAAGAGCACGCATTTAGTTTTACTAGCAATTAAAAGCATTTGGAGGCCACGGAAGGAGTGTTGTATGGCATTGAAGATCGTTTGGAGGTTTGTTAACACAGTGTCCAAAGAAGGGCCAGATGTATACAGAATGGTATCGTCTGCGTAGAGGTGGATCAGAGAATCACCAGCAGCAAGAGCAACATCATCGATATTGTATATACAGAGAAAAGAGTCGGCCCGAGAATTGAACCCTGTAGTACCCCCATAGAGACTGCCAGAGGTCCGGACAACAGGCCCTCCGATTTGACACACTGAACTCTATCTGAGAAGTACTTGGTGAACCAGGCGAGGCAGTCATTTGAGAAACCAAGGCTACTGAGTCTGCCGATAAGAATGCGGTGATTGACAGAGTCGAAAGCCTTGGCCAGGTCGATGAAGACGGCTGCACAGCACTGTCTTTTATCGATGGCGGTTATGATATCGTTAAGGACCTTGAGCGTGGCTGAGGTGCACCCATGACCAGAAACCAGATTGCATAGTGGAGAATGTACAGTGGGATTCAGAATGGTCGGTGATCTGTTTGTTAATTTGGCTTCGGAAGATTTTAGAAAGGCATGGCAGGATGGATATAAGTCTATAACAGTTTGGGTCTAGAGTGTCTCCCCCTTTGAAGAGGGGGATGACCGCGGCAGCTTTCCAATCTTTGGGGATCTCAATCTTTGGGGATCTCTTTGCAGCTCTTTCAGAACATCAGCTAGTGGGGGGGGGGGGGGGGGGCTTGGGCAAGTTGCTGCAGGGGTGCTGAGCTGTTGGCCGGGGTAGGGATAGCCAGGTGGAAAGCATGGCCAACTGTAGAAAAATTATTATTGAAATTATCGTACCCTCAGTGCAGTGGGCAGCTGGGAGGAGGTGCTCTTATTCTCCATAGACTGTTCAATTGTTCCAAAACCTTTTGGAATTAGTGCTACAGGATGCAAATTTCTGTTTGAAAAAGCTACCCTTAGCTTTCCTAACTGACTGAGTATATTGGTTCCTGTGAATCAACGGCTATATCTGTTCTTAGTTCTACATTTCTTGAAAGGGGCATGCTTATTTACGATGGCGAGGAAAGCCCTTTAAAGAGCAACCTCTACTGATGGTATGAGGTCAATATCCTTCCAGGATACCCGGGCCAGTTCGATTAGAAAGGCCTGCTCGCTGAAGTGTTTTTGTGAGCATTTGACAGTGACCCATTACGCACGCAGGCCATGAGGCAGTGATCGCTGAGATCCTGGTTGAAGACAGGAAAGGTGTATTTAAAGGGCAAGTTGGTCAGGATGATATTTAAGAGGGTGCCCAAGGTTATGGATTAAGGGTTGTACCTGGTAGGTTCCTTAAATATTCGACAACCAATTGGGATCTGGATAAAAAAATACTTGAATCAGTTACAGAACCCATTGCCCTTTATGAGTGTGAGATCTGGGGTCCGCTCACCAACCAACAATTGGTTGAGAGAGAGAGAGAGATAGGAAGGGGAAGAGAGAGAGAGATAAAGGGGGAGGAGAGCGAGAGAGAGAAGTGAAGTAGTCAGTAGAGGAGTGAGTCTGCTGATCTGCTCTGATCTGCTCTGCTCTGGTCTGATTTGCTCTGCTTTGGTCTGCTCTGGTCTGCTCTGCATTGCCATGGTCTACTCTGGTCTGGTCTGCTCTGCTCTGGTCTGCTCTGATCTGGTCTGCTGTGCCCTGCTGTTGTCTGCTCTGCTCTGGTCTGCTCTGCTCTGGTCTGCTCTTGTCTGCTCTGGTCTGCTCTGGTCCGCTCTGGCCTTGTCTGCTCTGGTCTGGTCTGATCTGCTCTGGTCTGCTCCGGTCTGACAGACTCAGGAGGGAATTGATTAGTGGCCTGTAGCCTGAAGACACATTCCTACATAGCCAGGGAACCACTGAAGGGGAGAGGAAGAAGGGGAGGCGGGGAGGGGGAAGAGAGTAGGAAAGGAGAGAAGAGGGGGCAGGGCAGGATGAGAGGGATATGGAAGGGGAATAGAGAGAATTTAGGGAGAGAGGAGGGGGGACGAAAGGGAAAAATAGATAAGGTGTAGAATGAGAAAGAGGAAAGTCTGTTAGGAAGAGAAAAATATATATTTGCAGTCAGAAACAATAAACTGGAGAGAAGGAGAAGTGGGGGATAACTATTTATATCCTGGTCTTAGTCAGCTCTCTCACACACACACACGTGCACACACAGACACACACACCAGTGAAGTGCAGTCAGAGTATGCAGTGCCTTCCCTTTGAAAATGAATGAAGAAAGAACTGTAATGAAAAAAAGATATACAAATGTAATAATCATCTTGTCACATTCATTTTTTCCTGCATGATAAAATTGATTTCAGAACTAGTACTTCCCAAATGTGTGGTGGTCTGGGGAAAGGCAACCTGGCTGTGTGCCTGCCTTTCCGGTCCCTCAACTGCAATTGGCATTTCCACCTTACACTGCCAGCTAACGGACACCGAAAGGCAGGCCGAGATCTTCCCTGCCTTTTATGAGTCAATATGTCCCACCTTATACTGCCAGCTAACGGACACCGAAAGGCAGGCAGAGAGCTTCCCTGCCTTTTATGAGTCAATATGTCCCATTCCTTTTCATTGCACTCAGATAATACATGTGCGTGTTAAGTAATGGGAAAGGCAGAGCTCTCTCCTTCCTATCGACGTCACACGTCATCTGTGGTCTTTTGGCCGTCATGTTCGTATTACTTCTAGCTAACGGTAAGCTGATCAGGGTGGCTAACATATTGCATCTGAAACCGTTTTCAAAGTTGGATTTTCAAGCGAAACAGGGGGTAGATAAGGGATGGAAGACCAACACCTGATCTTAGAAACTTACATCAATGGAAGGGACAGAAAATAACAGGATCATTTCAATCTGAGTGGTATCAAGGGAAAGACTGGCTCTGTGGATAACAGCATCCATCGAGAGGACATTTCCTGCACTTGAAACGGATACCGATCAAGTCCTAGCCAGCCTCAGACCTCACCGCACGTCTCTGACTCACCTCACACACACACACTGTACTGGATGCTGGTGCACTGTGCTCTCATAATAAAAACAGTGTGATTCAACACAGAGCTTGCCTCAGACAAAGAACAGCCTCTCCCTACTAATAAACAGGAAATCCAACCAACCAAGGATATCACAGCAATCATCAATCACCTTCTACCATACCCTTACCTGTCTAAACAGAGTCGACAAGGGGTTGGTTAATTAGGTTGTGTCTACAGAGGAAAAAACCTGTGATCAGATCTATAAATCACATTACCACTCTAATCATTGGGAGTTAAACCCATCCTTACAATGGCTATCGCTGGTGTAGGACTGAGTGACAGAACGAGGCTTCCTGGAGCATAAGGAATAGCTTGGTTTTCACCAGGGTTACATAGGGCCTATACAATCTGTTTCACTTGTTTTGCCCAAATCTCTGTTTTGTTTTTCAAGGTTTCTGGTCTTTTCCATGTTATAATTCTTATTTTTGCTCTCAAAAACACTTTTTTTTTGTTAGGGGAACAACACAATTTGATGTTCTAAGTCCACAACAATGCTTAAACCACACCAGGAGACCACTTTTAAGACATTTTTGTTTTTGGGTGTAAATACCCTTTAATCTAACTGTGAACCAGGAGGAGGCTTGATTGGTTAGTGGTGTTTCTATACCACACATGTGATTGCAGAAACAAATCACCACTGGATTGATGCAAACAATCATGATATCATTATGCCAGGTAGGCGTAGACTACTTTGTAGTAAACATTTCAATGCTAATGCTAATTGCTACACAAAGCGGTAGACAAACGCGTTTACACAGACAGGGGGATCCCCATGCCGTTGCCTCTACAGTTAGTTTAAGGAAAATGTGAATCACTTATGCATTTTGTTAATGTTATATCATATTCTGTGATGCAGTGCCTTAGACCACTGCCCCACCCGGGAGGCCCCTGAATTATTAAATTCTGTTTTAATGTCTAGATTCTGTGAATCCTTCTGTGGTAATACAGCGATAATACTGAGATAATACAGCTGTATTATCACTGTAGTATCACTGTAGTGTCACTGTATTATCACTGTATTACCACTGAATTAACACTATTATAGCTGTATTATCACTGTATTATTACTACTGTATTATCACTGTATTACCACTGTATTCACACTGTATTATAGCTGTATTATCACTGTATTATCGATGTATTCACACTGTATTATCACTGTATTACCACTGTATTAACGCTATTATAGCTGTATTATCACTGTATTATAGCTGTATTATCACTGTATTATCGCTGTATTATCGCTGTATTATCACTGCATTATAGCTGTATTATAGCTGTATTACCACTGTATTATCACTGTATTATCGCTGTATTATCACTGTATTATTACTACTGTATTATAGCTGTATTATCACTGTATTATAGCTGTATTACCACTGTATTATCACTGTATTATAGCTGTATTACCACTGTATTATCACTGTATTATAGCTGTATTATCACTGTATTATAGCTGTATTATCACTGTATTATCACTGTATTATAGCTGTATTATCACTGTATTATTACTGTATTATAGCAGTATTACCACTGTATTATCACTGTATTATAGCTGTATTATCACTGTATTATCACTGTATTATAGCTGTATTATCACTGTATTATAGCTGTATTATCACTGTATTATTACTACTGTATTATCACTTTTATAGCTGTATTATCACTGTATTATAGCTGTATTATCACTGTATTATCACTGTATTATAGCTGTATTATCACTGTATTATCACTGTATTATAGCTGTATTATCACTGTATTATTACTGTATTATAGCAGTATTACCACTGTATTATCACTGTATTATAGCTGTATTATCACTGTATTATCACTTTTATAGCTGTATTATCACTGTATTATAGCTGTATTATCACTGTATTATCACTGTATTATAGCTGTATTATCACTGTATTATTACTGTATTATAGCAGTATTACCACTGTATTATCACTGTATTATAGCTGTATTATCACTGTATTATCACTGTATTATAGCTGTATTATCACTGTATTATAGCTGTATTATAGCTGTATTATCACTGTATTATTACTACTGTAGTATCACTGTATTATAGCTGTATTATCACTGTAGTATCACTGTATTATCACTGTATTATAGCTGTATTATCACTGTATTATAGCTGTATTATCACTGCATTATAGCTGTATTATCGCTGTATTATCAGTGCATTATAGCTGTATTATCACTGCATTATAGCTGTATTATCGCTGTATTATCAGTGCATTATAGCTGTATTATCACTGTATTAGTAGTCTATATGGGCATCAGTTAGTGTGTCTCACCATGCATAAAGAAGGCCAGGAATGTAAAATGGTTCTGGAGGCAGGCAGCAGGGACCTGGACAGCAGAGCAGCCCATGAATGAAGCCCAATGGAGCCAATTCTATCCCCTGAATTTGTTTTGCCCCTCCGGCGAAAGAAACACCAAAATGACTTGTTGTTCTTGTGTCGGGGCCAGAGCTTGTTCAATGTCGCTTATTTAGACAATCTCTCTCACACACACACATGCACAAGCTTTTTATCTGGGGAAGGTTCTGGGCTCAGAGACATTTCAGAGGTATTTCCTCAAATCAGGGTCAGATCAGATAGGCTGGCAGATGGCAGCTATGACGCTAGTATATGACTGGACCAGAGTAGATATCAGTTATGGTGCTAGTATAGGACTGGACCAGAGTAGATATCAGCTATGGTGCTAGTATAGGACTGGACCAGAGTAGATATCAGTAGATATCAGCTATGGGGCTAGTATATGACTGGACCAGAGTAGATATCAGCTATGGTGCTAGTATAGGACTGGACCAGAGTAGATATCAGTAGATATCAGCTATGGGGCTAGTATATGACTGGACCAGAGTAGATATCAGCTATGGGCTAGTATAGGACTGGACCAGAGTAGATATCAGCTATGGGGCTAGTATATGACTGGACCAGAGTAGATATCAGCTATGGGGCTAGTATAGGACTGGACCAGAGTAGATATCAGCTATGGGCTAGTATAGGACTGGACCAGAGTAGATATCAGCTATGGGGCTAGTATATGACTGGACCAGAGTAGATATCAGCTATGGTGCTAGTATAGGACTGGACCAGAGTAGATATCAGTAGATATCAGCTATGGGGCTAGTATATGACTGGACCAGAGTAGATATCAGCTATGGTGCTAGTATAGGACTGGACCAGAGTCGATATCAGTAGATATCAGCTATGGTGCTAGTATAGGACTGGACCAGAGTCGATATCAGTAGATATCAGATATGGAGCTAGTATAGGACTGGACCAGAGTAGATATCAGTAGATATCAGCTATGGGGCTAGTATAGGACTGGACCAGAGTAGATATCAGTAGATATCAGCTATGGTGCTAGTATAGGACTGGACCAGAATAGATATCAGTAGATATCAGCTATGGTGCTAGTATAGGACTGGACCAGAGTAGATATCAGCTATGGTGCTAGTATAGGACTGGACCAGAGTAGATATCAGTAGATATCAGCTATGGGGCTAGTATATGACTGGACCAGAGTAGATATCAGCTATGGTGCTAGTATAGGACTGGACCAGAGTAGATATCAGTAGATATCAGCTATGGGGCTAGTATATGACTGGACCAGAGTAGATATCAGCTATGGGCTAGTATAGGACTGGACCAGAGTAGATATCAGCTATGGGGCTAGTATATGACTGGACCAGAGTAGATATCAGCTATGGGGCTAGTATAGGACTGGACCAGAGTAGATATCAGCTATGGGCTAGTATAGGACTGGACCAGAGTAGATATCAGCTATGGGGCTAGTATATGACTGGACCAGAGTAGATATCAGCTATGGTGCTAGTATAGGACTGGACCAGAGTAGATATCAGTAGATATCAGCTATGGGGCTAGTATATGACTGGACCAGAGTAGATATCAGCTATGGTGCTAGTATAGGACTGGACCAGAGTCGATATCAGTAGATATCAGCTATGGTGCTAGTATAGGACTGGACCAGAGTCGATATCAGTAGATATCAGATATGGAGCTAGTATAGGACTGGACCAGAGTAGATATCAGTAGATATCAGCTATGGGGCTAGTATAGGACTGGACCAGAGTAGATATCAGTAGATATCAGCTATGGTGCTAGTATAGGACTGGACCAGAATAGATATCAGTAGATATCAGCTATGGTGCTAGTATAGGACTGGACCAGAATAGATATCAGTAGATATCAGCTATGGTGCTAGTATAGGACTGGACCAGAGTAGATATCAGCTATGGGGCTAGTATATGACTGGACCAGAGTAGATATCAGCTATGGTGCTAGTATAGGACTGGACCAGAGTAGATATCAGTAGATATCAGCTATGGGGCTAGTATAGGACTGGACCAGAGTAGATAGCAGTATGTATCAGCTATGGTGCCAGTATAGGACTGGACCAGAGTAGATATCAGCTATGGGGCTAGTATATGACTGGACCAGAGTAGATATCAGCTATGGGGCTAGTATAGGACTGGACCAGAGTACATATCAGCTATGGGGCTAGTATAGGACTGGACCAGAGTAGATATCAGCTATGGGGCTAGTATATGACTGGACCAGAGTAGATATCAGCTATGGTGCTAGTATAGGACTGGACCAGAATAGATATCAGCTATGGGGCTAGTATAGGACTAGACCAGAGTAGATATCAGCTATGGGGCTAGTATAGGACTGGAATGGACCAGACCAGAGTGGATATTGATCTAGAGCACTCTCACATACTGTATTGACCAGCAGAAACACCTTGCTTTGTATGCCATAAATTACCAGTTAAGAAATAGAATGGGGAAGGAGTGGAATGGGGGAGAGGAGAAGAATGGAAAAAAGAGAAGAGAAGAGAAGAAAAGAGAAGAGAGGAGCCTATGCAGAGCGAGAGACTGGCACAGCTCTAGTATCAGAGGTTAGGAGGCAGCAGAGAGGCTTTACAACCTGCTCTGGAGTTTAGAGATGGAGTTGACTTTTTATTGTGCTTCAGAAGCACAATTCCAGCCAGTCACTGGCTTTTTCTGTCCTCTATCAGTTCCTTTTTCTCCTCTCCCTCTTTTCCTTCCTATCTCTCTCCTCATTCTGATCTCTACTCCAACTCAATTATTATCTCTTCTCCTTCCTATCTCTCTCCTCGTTCTGATCTCTACTCAAACTAAATTATTATCTATTCTCCTTCCTATCTCTCTCCTCCTTCTGATCTCTACTCCAACTAAATTATTATCTCTTCTCCTTCCTATCTCTCTCCTCCTTCTGATCTCTACTCCAACTCAATTATTATCTATTCTATTCTCCTTCCTTTCTTTCCTCTGTTTTCCCTTGTTCTCATATCTCCTAAAGATGAGTAAGTAGCCTCTTTCTCTCTGTCCTGGCCCATCCTGGAGAGAGATGTATACACCTGTACAGCCTACAGAGAGCTCAGGCAGGCAGGTACCACCGTCTGTATACCAACAACACCATTACTCCCTTACTGCAGAGAGACATTAAGGAGGAGGGAGAGGGGGGCGAACACCTGGTCACCTGGTTCTATCCCTTGCACTCCACACTGATCCATAATAACTCTGTCAGAAAGAGATAAAGCTACCTGTTATACACCTGTACCCAGTTCCTAAGGAGAGAGAGAGAGAGGGGGAGAGAGAGAGAGAGAGAGAGAGAGAGAGAGAGAGAGGGAGAGGGTGAGGGAGAGGGAAAGAGAGAGAGAGAGGAGGGGCAGAAAAAGAGTGATAGGTTTGGAGGGTAGAGCCTGCCTGGGATGTTTTGTACATATACCGTATGCCTATGTCTTCACATGGACTATATGTAAACTCAGCAAAAAAAGAAATGTCCCTTTTTCAGGAACCTGTCATTCAAAGATAATTTGTAAAAATCCAACTAACTTCACAGATCTTCATTGTAAAGGGATTGAACACTGTTTCCCATGCTTGTTCAACGAACCATAAACAACTAAAGAACATGCAACTGTGGAAGGTCGTTAAGACACTAACAGCTTACAGACGGTAGACAATTAAGGTCACAGTTATGAAAACTTATGACACTAAAAAGGCCTTTCTATTGACTCTGAAAAACACAAAAAGAAAGATGTCCAGGGTCCCTGATCATCTGCGTGAATGTGCCTTAGGCAGGCTGCAAGGAGGCATGAGGACTGCAGATGTGGCCAGGGCAATAAATTGCAATGTCCGTACTGTGATACGCCTAATACAGTGCTACAGGGAGACAGGACGGACAGCTGATCGTCCTTACTGTGGCAGACCACGTGTAACAACACCTGCACAGGATCAGTGCATCCGAACATCACACCTGCGTGACAGGTATAAGATGGCAACAACAACTGAGTTGAGTTACACCAGGAACGCACAATCCCTCCATTAATGCCCAGACTGTCCGCAATAGGCTGAGAGAGGCTGGACTGAGGGCTTGTAGGCCTGATGTAAGGCAGGTCCTCTCCAGACAACCCCAGCAACAATGTAGCCTGGACCAGACAGGACTGGCAAAAAGTGCTCTTCACTGATGAGTCTCAGTTTTGTCTCACCAGGGGTGATGGTCGGATTCGCGTTTATCGTCGAAGGACTGAGCGTTACACCAAGGCCTGTACTCTGGAGCGGGATCGATTTGGAGGTGGAGGGTCCGTCATGGTCTTGGGCGGTGTCTCACAGCATCATCGGGCTGAGCTTGTTGTCAGGTAAGGTGGAGATGATGATAGAAGTGAGTGCTACGATGCGATAGTCATTTAGTTCAGTTACCTTTGCTTTCTTGGGTACAGGAACAATGGGTACATCTTGAAACATGTGCTGACAACAGACTGGGATACAGAGAGATTAAATGTGTCCGTAAACACACTAGCCAGCTGGTCTGTGCATGCTCTGAGTAAGAGGATAGGGATGCCGTCTGGGCCAGCAGCCTTGCGAGGGTTAACACGTCTAAATGCTTCAATGTCTTCCTCGCGTCGGCCATGGAGAACGAGAGCCCACAGTCCTTGGGAGCGGGCCACGTCGGTGGCACAGTGTTATCCTCAAAGCTGGCGAAGAAGGTGTTTAGCTTGTCCGGGAGCAAGACGTCGGTGACCCATAGCATGAAGCAGCTCGAAAACTCAGTAATATGTTGAATTCGATTATTCCCCAAATAAACACATTGGACAGGACAAAAAGGACAAAAAGTGAATTGCTTTGCCACATTATTTGCAGTATTACTTTAGTGCCTTGTTACAAACAGGATGCATGTTTTGGAATCTTTTTTATTCTGAACAGGCTTTTGTTATTAGGTTAGTATTGTGGAATAACTATAATGTTGTTGATCACCATGCTGAAAGGTATGTTCAATGTCTGTTTTTTTACCCATCAACCAATAGGTTCCCTTCTTTAATAGGCATTGAGGCATTGGGAAACCTCCCTGGTCTTTGTGGTTGAATTTGTATTTGAAATTCACTGTTTGTCTGAAGGACTTTACAGATAATTGTATGTCTGGGGTAGAGAGATGAGATAGTCATTAAAAAATCATGTTAAACACTCTTATTGCACACAGAGGGAATCCATTAAACGTATTATGTGACCAGCTAAGTACATTTTTACTTCTGAGCTAATTTAGGCTTGTCATAACAAATGGGTTGAATACTTATTGATTATTTTCCTTTTAATGATACAGGGCAGATGAAGTGTCTACCAAACTGTGTATGTGATTCCCTGTCGTCTTAATGGTACAGGGTAGATGAAGTGTCTACCAAACTGTGTATGTGATTGCCTGTGGTCTTAATGGTACAGGGCAGATGAAGTGTCTACCAAACTGTGTATGTGATTGCCTGTGGTCTTAATGATACAGGGCAGATGAAGTGTCTACCAAACTGTGTATGTGATTGCCTGTGGTCTTAATGGTACAGGGTAGATGAAGTGTCTACCAAACTGTGCATATGATTGGCTGTGGTCTTAATGGTACAGGGTAGGTGAAGTAATATAACATAATGTCTGGAAAAGACGTCTGGCTCTCTTCACACAATTAGCTATGTCTACACTCTCCCGTAAGTCAAACACACACACACACCCCACACCCACACACAAAAAACAGAGCTGTAGGATATGATTTGGCCCTAATCCATTGGTCAAAAGGAGGCTAACTAACTGTATGAACATGTATAAAATATACTGTCATAATCATATCAGGAAAGGCCAGGTTGAACACACACACACACACACTCACATACACTTCACACACACACACACACACACACACACACACACACACACACACACACACACACTCTCACACATAAACACTCTCACCACATACACACTCTCACACATACACACACACATATACACACTCCGGGGGAGCAATCATTTAGTAAATCACTGTGTAGCTTTCTGTTTAACACAAATCCTCATGTTCTTTATCTATTTACCTCTTTATCTCTTGATCCGTCTCATTATCTGTTTCACTCTCTCTCTCTTCTTCTCCACTCTCTCTTATTCTCTTCTCTCTCTCTTCTTCTCCTCTCTCTCTTATTCTCTTCTCTCTCTCTTCTTCTCCTCTCTTCTTCTCCTCTCTCTCTTATTCTCTTCTCTCTCTCTTCTTCTCCTCTCTCTCTTCTACTCCTCTCTCTTCTCTCTTCTTCTCTCTCTCTTCTTCTCCTCTCTCTCTTCTTCTCTCTTCTTCTCTCTCTCTTCTTCTCCTCTCTCTCTTCTCCTCTCTATCTTCTTCTCTCGTCTTCTCTCTCTCTTCTTCTCACTCTCTTATTCTCTCTTCTCTCTCGTCTCTCTTCTTCTCTCTCTCTTCTTCTCTCTTCTCTCTTCTCTCTCTTCTTCTTCTCTCTCTCTCTCCTCTCTATCTTCTTCTCTCTTCTTCTCTCTCTCTTCTTCTCCTCTCTTCTTCTCTCTCTCTTCTTCTCACTCTCTTATTCTCTCTTCTTCTCACTCTTCTTCTCTCTCTCTTATTCTCTCGTCTCTCTCTCTTCTCTCTTCTCTCTTCTCACTTCTCTATCTCTCTTATTCTCTCTTCTCTCTCTTCTTCTCTCTCTTCTTCTCTCTCTCTTCTTCTCACTCTCTTATTCTCTCTTCTCTCCTCTCCTCTCTTCTCACTTCTCTCTCTCTCTTATTCTCTCTTCTCTCTCTCTTCTTCTCTCTTCTCTCTCTCTCCTCTCTTCTCTTCTTCTCTCTCTCTCTTATTCTCTCTCCTCTCTTCTTTCTCTCCGTCTCTCTCTCTACTAATGTATTCTAAAACAGCTGCTGTTTCATCTGTTTTGGTATGTAGGAACTGCAGAAATTATGTAATGAAAAATCTCACACACACACACACACACACACACACACACACACCACACCATCACTAGCACAGAGAGGCTGCAGCTTACATACACGGACTTGAAATCATTGGCCACTTTATTAAATGGAACGCTAGTCACTTTAATAATGTCACTTTAATAATGTTTACATTTCTTGCATTACTCATCTCATATGTATATACTGTATTCTATTCTACTGTATCTCAGTCTATGCCGCTCTGACATTGCTCATCAATATATTTATATATTCTTATTCTATTCCTTTACTTAGATTTGTGAGTATTAGGTAGTTGTTGGGGAATTGTTAGATATTACTTGTTAGATATTACTGCACTGTCGGAACTAGAAGCACAAGCATTTCGCTACACCTGCAATAACATCTGATAACCATTTCTACGTGACCAATAAAATGTGATTTGTTTCGATTTGACACACAAACACAAACACACAGCTTACACACACGCAAACATATGAGCAATATCACAGTCATAAAGTATTCATGAACACACTCGCACACCCACCCCTCCTCCGGCCCACACATACATGACCATTCTCCCCTTTGACCCCAAGCCAGGGGTGTTGCCGACTCGGGCAGTAACTCAGGTTGGGAGGAATACGGTCTTCCTCTAACTCTGCTGATATATTCTGGCTGTAACATACCTACTGTGTATTCAGACAAACTGGCTGATCAAACACATTGAAATACACAGAACAGCTACCTACCACCCTCACAATTCAAGATATAGTCATCTGAGTCAAGCTTCAAGAAAACTGCACACTGGGATGGATAAAGGTGTCAACCTAAATGTGATAGGGTAACCTGGAACACTGACCTAATGCTCAGTGGGATAAGGCGGTCTTGAGTTGTGCAGTTTTTTATTTTACCTTTATTTAACTAGGCAAGTCAGTTAATTAAGAACAAATTCTTATTTTCAATGACGGCCTAGCAACAGTGGGTTAACTGCCTGTTCAGGGGCAGAACCTTGTACCTTGTCAGCTCGGGGGTTTGAACTTAACCTTCCGGTTACTAGTTCAACGCTCTAACCACTAGGCTACCCTGCCGCCCCAAGTTGACAGTGTGATGGTCAGTAGTAGAACTGCTCTCGATACGCCAGTCAGTCGTCACACAGTTATTTAGCCTCTGACTGGATGGATGACTCACCTGCCGGACACACAAAACCCACTGAAATGTTCCCTCTCAACCACTTCAATCTCCCTTCCTCCTCCTGACACAGCTAAGCCAGTAATTCAACCACTCTACACACTTCCTATCCACTCAACACTAGCGAGTAGACTTTGTGATCCGTCTTCCACATACATATGGTTTACATATAGTCCATGCATGAAGATATAGACATACTGTATATGTACAAAACAGCCCAGGCAGGCTCTATCCCCCAACCCTGTTGCTGTTTTCAGCCCCTCCTATCTCTCTGTCTCTCTCTGTCTCTGTCTCTCTCGTTCTCTCTCTTGCACTCTCTCCCTCTCTCTTCTCCCTCTCCTCTCTCTCTCTCTCTCTCTGTCTCTCTCCCTTTCTCTTGCAGTCTCTCCATTTCTTTCTCTCACCCTCTCCCTCTCTCTTTCTCTCTCTGTCTTTTCTCTATCTCGCTTGCATTCTCTCTTTCTCTCTCTCTTTCTCTCCGTCTCTCCCACTCTCTCGCTCTCTCTCGCTGCATGTCTCTCTCTCTCTCCATGTCTCTCTCTCTCGCCATGTCTCTCTCTCTCTACCCCTCTCCAAATCTCTGCCTCACGCTAATTTAGTTAAAGATCACTTTTAACGCAACCCATTTTGACATTTTAAATGTTAGTAATTTAGCAGACGCTCTTATCCACAGCAACTTACAGGAGCAAAATAGGGTGAAATGCATTGCTCAAGAGCACATGAACAGATATTTCACCTAGTTGGCTCAGGGAGTCGAACCAGCAATCGCTCAACTACTGGCCTACTTGCCCTTCCGAAAGACGCAAGTGCATAAACACAGACAGGGGGCTGCCGCAGAGGGGGTTGTTGTGGTGGTTAAGTGCCTTGTTCAAGGGCACAAAGGCAGGCAATGACATCAAGATTTTCCCTTCACACTCCCTGTACTCTGTCTCTTTCTATCTGTCTCTCAATTAAATACAATTCAAAAGGTATCAGTAGCATGGGAAACAAATGTTTACATGCCAAATCAAGTGAAATAGATTTAAAAAAAATATATATATATACATTTTTTTTCACCTTTATTTAACCAGGTAGGCTAGTTGAGAACAAGTTCTCATTTGCAACTGCGACCTGGCCAAGATAAAGCATAGCAGTTCGACACATACAACAACACAGTTACACATGGAATGAACAAAACATATAGTCAATAATACAGTAGAAAAAAATTAAACAAAGTCTATATACAGTGAGTGCAAATGAGGTCAAATAAGGGAGTTATGGCAATAAATAGGCCATGGTGGCGAAGTAATTACAATATAGCAATTAAACATTGGAATGGTAGATGTGCAGAAGATGAATGTGCAAGTAGAGATACTGTGGTGCAAAAGGAAGAAAATAAATAAATACAGTATGGGAATGAGGTAGATAGATGGGCTGTATACAGAACAGGTGCAGTGATCTGTGAGCTGCTCTGACAGCTGGTGCTTAAAGCTAGTGAGGGAGATGGGAATCTCCAGCTTCAGTGATTTTTGCAGTTCGTTCCAGTCAGTGGAAGCAGAGAACTGGAAGGAAAGGCGACCAAAGGAGAAATTGACTTTGGGGGTGACCAGTGAGATATACCTGCTGGAGCGCGTGCTACGAGTGGGTGCTGCTATGGTGACCAGCGAGCTGAGATAGGGCGGGGCTTTACCTAGCAGAGACTTGTAGATAACCTGTAGCCAGTGGGTTTGGGGACGAGTATGAAGCCAGGGCCAGCCAACGAGAGCGTACAGGTCGCAGTGGTGGTTAGTATATGGGGCTTTGGTAACAAAATGGATGGCACTGTGATAGACTACATCCAGTTTGCTGAGTAGAGTGTTGGAGGCTATTTTATAGACAACATCGCCAAAGTCAAGGATCGGTAGGCTGGTCAGTTTTATGAGGGTATGTTTGGCAGCATGAGAGAAGGAAGCTTTGTTGTGAAATAGGAAGCAGATTCTAGATTTATTTTTTGATTGGAGATGCTTAACCTCTTGCCTCTACTTGGGACGCTTGCGTCCCAACTAGAGCTCTGGAAATGCAAATGCGCTACGCTAAATGCTAATAGTATTAGTTAAAACTCAAAAGTTCATTAAAATACACATGCAGGGTATCAAATTAAAGCTACACTCGTTGTGAATCCAGGCAACAAGTCAGATTTTTAAAATGCTTTTCGGCGACAGCATGAGAAGCTATTATCTGATAGCATGCACCAATACACTACAACACAAAAGCACAGCAGGGGACGTAAACAAAATAATTAGCATTTCGGCGTTACACAAACCGCACAATAAAATAGAAAACAGTCATTACCTTTCACCATCTTCTTTGTTGGCACTCCTAGATGTCCCATAAACAATATTGGGTCTTTATTTCGATTAAATCGGGCCATATAAAGCCAAGATATCGTTATATGTAGACTGTGTGATAAACGAAAAAAACAGCGATTTCACAACGTAACGTCATTTTTTAAAATTCAAAAAGTAGATGATAAACTTTCACAAAACACTTCGAAATACGTTTGTAATGCTACTTTAGGTATTAGTAAACGTTAATAAGCGGGCAATGATCGGTTGATTAGCATGCATTTAGTTTTATTTGCTTTTAAGAGCAGTTGGAGGCTACGGAAGGAGTGTTGTATGGCATTGAAGCTCGTCTGGAGGTTAGTTAACACAGTGTCCAAAGATGGGCCAGAAGTACACAGAATGGTGTCATCTGCGTAGAGGTGGATTAGAGAATCACCAGCAGCAAGAGCGACATCATTGATGTATACAGAGAAGAGAGTCGACCCGAGAATTGAACCCTGTGGCACCCCCATAAAGACTGCCAGAGGTCCGGACAACAGGCCCTCCGATTTGACACGCTGAGCTCTATCAGAGAAGTAGTTGGTGAACCAGGCGAGGCAATCATTTGAGAAACCAAGGCTGTTGTGTCTGCCAATAAGAATGTGGTGATTGACTGAGTCGAAAGCCTTGGCCAGGTCGATGAATACGGCTGCACAGTAATGTCTCTTATCGATGGCGGTTATGATATCGTTAAGAGCGTGGCTGAGGTGCACCCATGACCAGCTCGGAAACCAGATTGCATAGCGGAGAAGGTACGATGTGATTCAAAATGGTCAGTAATCTGTTTGTTAACTTGGCTTTTGAAGACCTTAGAGATGCAGGGTAGGATAGATATAGGTCTGTAGCAGTTTGGGTCTAGAGTGTCTCCCCCTTTGAAGAGGGGGATGAACAGTAAAAATTACACTCTCAAAAGTTCAAAAGGAATAGAGACATTTAAAATGTCATATTATGGCTATAAATAGTGTTGTAACAAGGTGCAAATAGTTCAAGTACAAAAAGGTAAATGAATGCACATAAATATGGGTTGTATTTAGAAAGGTGTTTGTTTGTTCTTCACTGGTTGACCTTTTCTTTTGGCAACAGGTCACAAATATTGCTGCTGTGATGGCACACTGTGGTATTTCACCAAGTAGATATGGGAGTTAATCAAAATTGAATCTGTGTAATCTGAGGGAAATATGTGTCTCTAATATGCTCATACATTTGGCAGGAGATGAGGAAGTGCAGCTCAATTTACACCTCATTTTGTGGGCGGTGTGCACATAGCCTGTCTTCTCAATAGCAAGGCTGTGCTCACTGAGTCTGTATTTAGTCAAAGTTTTCCTTTTTTAAATGTTTTATTTCACCTTTATTTAACCAGGTAGGCTAGTTGAGAACACCTTTATTTAACCAGGTAGGCCAGTTGAGAACACCTTTATTTAACCAGGTAGGCCAGTTGAGAACACCTTTATTTAACCAGGTAGGCCAGTTGAGAACACCTTTATTTAACCAGGTAGGCCAGTTGAGAACACCTTTATTTAACCAGGTAGGCCAGTTGAGAACACCTTTATTTAACCAGGTAGGCCAGTTGAGAACAAGTTCTCATTTACAACTGCGACCTGGTCAAGATAAAACAAAGCAGTGCGACAAAAACAACACAGAATTACACATGGGATAAACAAACGTACAGTACCAAGTGTACATACAACGCTTTCCTTAAGTTTGGGTCAGTCACAGTGGTCAGGTATTCTGCCACTGTGTACTCTCTGTTTAGGGCCAAATAGCATTCTAGTTCGCTCAGTTTATTTGTTCATTCTTTCCAATGTATCAAGTAATTATCTTTTGGTTTTCTCATGATTTGGATGGTTCTCATTGTGTTGCTGTCCTGGGGCTCTGTGGGGTCTGCTTTTGTTTTTGAACAGAACCCCAGGACCAGCTTGTCTTGTCTTGTTTTCCTGCTCACCTGGTTTCAATTCCCTCAGTAGTAGACATGTATATAACCCTCTGTTCCCCCCCATGTCTGTGTGTGGAATTGTTTGATGTTTCGTGTATGTGGAACGCTAGACTGGTTTGCGCTGGGTTATGTCAACCCATATTGTGCTTAGTGTTCTTAGTGCCGTGTGTTTTGTTTACCGAAATAAAAGGCTCCTTTGTCTCCCCACCTTCTGCACTCCTGCGCCTGACTCCATTACAGCCAGGTACCTAAAACAGCTTGCTCAAGGGACTCTTCTCCAGGTTCATTTCTCTGTAGGTGATGCGGTTGTTAAGGACAGTTTTGGAATCACTTCCTTTTAGGAGGTTGTAGAATTGAACAGCTCTTTTCTGGATTTTGATCATTAGCTAGTATCGGCCTAATTCTGCTCTGCATTATTTGGTGTTTTACGCTGTAAACTGAGGATATTTTTTCAGAATTCTGCATGAAGAGTCTCTCTCTCTCTCTCTCAAATTCAAATTCAAATTCAAGCTGCTTTATTGGCATGAAAAACATTGTGTCAATATTGCCAAAGCAACAATGTATACAATATACATTGTAACAAAATAATAAATGATTGCAAATAATAATATAAAATGGTAGTAAATAATAATACAAATTTAAATACAGAAATAATAACAATAAAATGGTAACAGTCAATAGTAGAAATGTAATAAATATAAAATCAAATTATGGAAAATGAAACTATAACTAACTTATAACTAAATAACGGTCATCTTCTTCTTTATATCATTTATGTCTCTCTCTCTCTCTCTCACTGTCTCTCACTGTCTCTCTCTCTCTCTCACTGTCTCTCACTGTCTCTCTCTCTCTCTCACTGTCTCTCACTGTCTCTCTCTCTCTCTCTCACTGTCTCTCTCTCTCTCTCTCTCTGTCTCTCACTGTCTCTCTCTCTCACTGTCTCTCTCTCTCTCACTGTCTCTCTCTCTCGCTCTCTCTCTCACTGTCTCTCACTGTCTCTCTCTCTCTCACTG
>NC_088418.1:13137982-13170482 GCF_034236695.1 Oncorhynchus nerka
CCCCATCCCTCTGTCACACTCTACCTCTCTCCATCCATCCATCCGTCCCTCTCTCCCCCTCTCCACCATCTCTCCCTCTCTCAATCTCTCCCTCTCTCCATCTCCATCTCTCCCTCTCTCCCTCTTTCCATCTCCATCTCCCACTCTCCCCATCTCTCCCTATCTTCCTCTCTCCCTCTCTCCATCCCTCTCTCCAGGATTAGAAAGTATTGAATCATTCAGAATACTGTGTGATTTATAAGTGTGCTTACAGTATTTCCCAGACATCTCTATCTCAGTCTAACTAACGACTCATTATGTTATCAGACTGGACCACAGGTGTTTTATAATGTATATATCCTGTTTATTATGGGTACAGTATGTCAAGGGAGAGAGGATCATGGGATACCACAGGAGGCTAGTGGGACCTTCATTGAGTAGGGAGGGCTCGTGGTAACGGCCGGAAAGGAACGAGCAGAATGGTATCAAATACAAACATGGTTTCCACGTGTTTGACGCCATTTCATTCTCCTCCGTTCCAGCCATTATTATGACGAGCTGTCCTCCCCTCAGCAGCCTCCACTGTATGACACCCTACTGCCTACGTAGTGCACTACTTTCTCCCAGAGCCACCAAGGAACTTGAAGCTCTCGACCTGCTCCACTACAGCTCCGTCGATGAGAATGGGGGCATGCTCGGTCCTCCTTTTCCTGTAGTCCACAATTTTCTCCTTAGTCTTGGTTACGTTATTCTGGCACCACCCGGGCCAGGTCTCTGAACTCCTCCCTATAGGCTGTCTCGTCGTTGTTGGAGATCAGGCCTACCACTGTTGTGTGGTGTTGGAGTCGTGCCTGGACATGCAGTCATGGGTGAACAGGGAGTACAGGAGGGGACTGAGCACGCAACCCTGAGGAGCGCCAGTGTTGAGGATCAGCATGCCAGATGTGTTGCTACCTACCCTCACCACCTGGGGGCGGCCCAGGTGTAATACCAACATGAGGGAGGTTTTTTAGTCCCAGGATCCTTAGTTTAGTGATGAGCTTTGAGGGCACTATGGTGTTGAACACTGAGCTGTAGTCAATCAATAGCATTCTCACATAAGTGTTCCTTTTGTCCAGGTGGGAAAGGGCTGTGTGGAGTGCAATAGAGATTGCATCATCTGTGTATCTGTTTGGGCAGTATGCAAATTGGAGTGGGTCTAGGGTTTCTGGGATAATGGTGTTGACGTGAGCCATTACCAACTTTTCAAAGCACTTCATGGCTACGGACGTGAGTGCTATGGGTCTGTAGTCATTTAGGCAGGTTGCCTTGTGTTCTTGGGCACAGGGACTATGGTGGTCTGCTTGAAAAATGTTGGTATTACAGACTCACTCAGGGACATGTTGAAAATGTCAGTGAAGACACCTGCCAGTTGGTCCACACATGCCTTGAGCACACGTTCTGGTAATACGTCTGGCCCCGCAGCCTTGTGTATGTTAACCTGTTTAAAGGTCTTACTCACGTCGGCTACGGAGAGCGTGATCACACAGTCATCCGGAACTGCTGATGTTCTCATGCATGCCTCAGTGTTGCTTGCCTCGAAGTGAGCATAGAAGTGATTTAGCTCGTCTGGTAGGCTCGTGTCACAGGGCTGTGCTTCCCTCTGTCGTCTGTAATAGTTTGCAAGCCCTGCCACATAAGACGAGCATTGGAGCCAATGTAGTATGATTCAAACTTAGCCTTGTACTGACACTTTGCCTGTTTGATGGTTCGTCGCAGGGCATAGCAGGATTTCTTGTAAGCTTCCGGGTTAGAGTCCGGCACCTTGAAAGCGGCAGATCTACCCTTTAACTCAGTGCGAATGTTGCCTGTAATCCATGGCTTCTGGTTGGGGTATGTACGTACAGTCACTGTGGGGACCATGGGGTTAGGGTTATGGGTGTGTCCCTGGGCTTGTCAGTGGGGTTAGTGTTATGGATGCATCCCTGGGCCTGTCATGTGGTTAGTGTGTTAGAGGGTAGGGGTCAGCGGTTAGCATATCGTGTTTACCTTGGGGAGGAGAGAGGGAAGAATGGAGGCGAGATAGAGGAAGAGGATGGGTCAGGTGACAAAGAGGATACCTTTCTGACAACATCTAATCATCTGAGGGTTGATACTCAACACACACACACATACACTCAGACACGTACACACACACACGCACACGCGCACACACACACACACACACACACGCACACACACACACACACACACACACACACACATACATACATACATACATACATACATACATACACTCAGACACATACACACACACACGCACGCACACACACACGCACACACACACACACACACATACACACACACACACACACACACACACACACACACACACACATACATACACTCAGACACGTACACACACACACGCACACGCACACACACACACACACACACACATACATACATACACTCAGACACATACACACACACACGCACACACACACACGCACACACACACACACACACACACGCACACACACACGCACACACACACATGCACACATCTCCCTAACCTTTCACTCTGTCTCTCTCTCCCACTCTCTCTCTCTCTCTCTCTTTCTATCACTTTGCATACAGTTTCCCATTTCCTGGACCTTCATGGTCTACTCTGAACTCATTAACTGTTTTGCCGCATCTTCCTTATTAAAGTATTGACCAATCAGTTGCTCTACGAAAAACCAGAGGAGACAATCAGAATTGATTCTTAGATTTATATCAGGAAAATGTTATATTCAGACGAACTGTACTCTCGATCTCTCCTCAAATAATTCTCCTTTCTCTTCTTTCCCTACCCAGATTTCTAGCGTACTTTTTCACGCCTGGGTGAGTTTGTTCGAGAGACAAACAGTCAAATAAAAACACTTTTTTCATGGGGAAAGAAATGGTTAAGCATATTACATTTCTCGCATGATTACATTTGTCAAACTCTCTCAATCGCTCAGCTGGACCATCATTACAGCAATTAATTTGTGGACTTGTTGTTGCGAGAGAAGGAAAGAAGAAAGGAAGGAGGGAGGGAGAGCTGTCAGAGGAGGAGAGAGGAATAGGAAGGATGGAGGCATGTGAGAGGAGGAGAGAGGGATAGGAAGGATGGAGGCGTGTGAGAGGAGGAGAGAGGGATAGGAAGGATGGAGGCGTGTGAGAGGAGGAGAGAGGGATAGGAAGGATGGAGGCGTGTGAGAGGAGGAGAGAGGAATAGGAAGGATGGAGGCATGTGAGAGGAGGAGAGAGGGATAGGAAGGATGGAGGCGTGTGAGAGGAGGAGAGAGGGATAGGAAGGATGGAGGCGTGTCAGAGGAGGAGAGAGGAATAGGAAGGATGGAGGCATGTGAGAGAAGGAGAGAGGGATAGGAAGGATGGAGGCGTGTGAGAGGAGGAGAGAGGGATAGGAAGGATGGAGGCGTGTGAGAGGAGGAGAGAGGGATAGGAAGGATGGAGGTGTGTGAGAGGAGGAGAGAGGGATAGGAAGGATGGAGGCGTGTGAGAGGAGGAGAGAGATAAAAGCCCAACCTCTCTAGTCCCAACTCATGCAATGCTTAACACTCCATAACTCCAACTCAAATCAAAATGACTGTTCATAAAAAAATACTAACCCCCCCATGCTTAAATTTACTGATAATTTCCTGTCTTTATTGTATTGTGCGCTGTTAAACACGTTCCCCCGTCGGCTCATTTCAGGGGGATGGTTTTGAGGTGCACTCATCAAAAATTCTATTAAAAAGCAGCGTGTCTGCACATAACGACGCAGCCCACTCCTGTGTGTGTGTGTGTGTGTGTGTGTGTGTGTGTGTGTGTGTGTGTGTGTGTGTGTGTGTGTGTGTGTGTGTGTGTGTGTGTGTGTGTGTGTGTGTGTGTGTGTTTGCGTGTCTAGTTGAGACAAAGAAAACTTATGATAACCTTTGATTATATATAAAGAAAAGTTCCTATCTCTATTATCTAAGTCATGGTATATCCTTCACTGCTATTTCATAATCTACCTCATGGAGAGAAAGCACTGGGGAGCTTATTAAGTGTAACACATTGTGTGTTTTGTAAGGGGAATATTTGAGTGTAACACGTTGTGGGTTTTGTGAGGGGATGGACTTTTTGAGTGTAACACGTTGTGGGTTTTGTGAGGGGATGGACTATTTGAGTGTAACATGTTGTGGGTTTTGTGAGGGGAGGGACTATTTGAGTGTAACACATGGTGGGTCTAGAAGGGGAACTATTTGAGAGTAACATGTGGTGGGCTTTGTGAGGGGCCTTTCCACTATGTCCTACGTTAATTACTTTCAGTCGTCAACTTCCTCCCAAACATCTTACCAGACGCTACTCACACAGATGCATACACATTAGGGCTTGCCCAATTACCGTATAACTGTGTAACTGACAGTTATGAATGAAGACTGCCATGAAAATAAAATAACTGTCATAACCTTTAAAAAATATACATAATAATTTTGTCGAAACAAACAGCAGACTGAAGATGGGATGCCCAGGCATTCGTGCAGTGCGTAAGTTTCTGAACTCCTTGCTGAAACAATCTAGGTGTTGTAGCAAAGGAGTCTTTTGTTGCCCAGGCAACAGCCCCTTCCTGCAGCAGCAGCACACATAGAAATAGAATGAATGGGAAATTTGGAAAATTTGAAGAACATTTGAAAATCAAATTAAATCAAATTAATTTATATAGCCCTTCGTACATCAGCTGATATCTCAAAGTGCTGTACAGAAACCCAGCCTAAAACCCCAAACAGCAAGCAATGCAGGTGAAGAAGCACGGTGGCTAGGAAAAACTCTATGTGGGGTGGCCAGTCCTCTTCTGGCTGTGCCGGGTGGAGATTATAACAGAACATGGCCAAGATGTTCAAATGTTCATAAATGACCAGCATGGTCGAATAATAATAAGGCAGAACAGTTGAAACTGGAGCAAAAAATGACTGTTTCAACATAGTATAACCACTACAACGCTGATGCTAGCTAGCTAGCCTCTTCCATAGACTTGACTAGTTAGCTAGCAAGCATCAGTGCCTTCTGGCTAATATCATAGACTGGATCTAATGTTGTTTTACTGAGAAATAGGCAGTGGTGTAAAATATTTAAGTAAAAATACTTGAAAGTACTACTTAAGTAGTTTGTTTGTGTATCTATACTTTACTTGACTATTTATATTTTTTACTACGTTTACTTTTACTTCACTACATTCCTAAAGAAAATTATGTACTTTTTACTCCATACATTTTCCCTGACACGCAAAAGTACTTGTTACATTTTGAATGCTTAGCAGGACAGGAAAATTGCCTAATTAACATACTTATTGTCACGTTCGTCGTAAGAATTATCGGACCAAGGTGCAGCATGATATGGTTTCCACATGTTTATTAACTGAAACGCACAAAAACAATAAAGAATGGCTGAAACGTGAAGACAATGGAGTGCTCCCAGGCAACTACACATAAACAAGATCCCACAAACACAGGTGGGGAAATAACTACTTAAATATGATCCCCAATTAGAGACAACGATTACCAGCTGCCTCGAATTGGGAAGAAGAAACTAGAACACAACATAGACATAGATATACTAGATCACCCCCTAGTCACGCCCTGACCTACTACACCATAGAGAAACAATGGTTCTCTATGGTCAGGGCGTGACAGTACCCCCTCCCAAAGGTGCGGACTACGGCCGCAAAACCTGAATCCAAATGGGGAGGGTAGGGTGGGGTGATTAGTGTCGGTGGTGGCTCTGGTGCGGGACGAAGAACCCGCTCATCCCGCGGGTCCAGCCATGGACTCGGGTAGAACACTGTGCCTGGACTGGACCTCGCTGTCAAGGAAGGCTCCTGCCATGGAGCGAGAATGGACACCAGCCCTGGCCTAGACATCGGTGTAGAGGAAGGCTCCTGCCATGGAGCGGGACTGGACTCCGTATCTGGACTAAGCACCAGCGCAGAGGAGGGCTCCGGCCATGGAGCTGACTGGACGCCGTGCCTGAACTGGGCACCGGTGCAGAATAAGGCTCTGACCATGGAACAGGTCTGAACACCGTGCCTGGACTGGGCACCGGCGCAGAATAAGGCTCTGACCATGGAACAGGTCTGAACACCGTGCCTGGACTGGGCACCGGCGCAGAGGAAGGCTCCTGCCATGGAGCGGGACTGGACGACGTGTGTAGAAGCTACGAACCGTCGCCCATCGCTGGAGGTTCCTGACCTTCGCCCATCGCTGGAGGTTCCGGACCGTGGACCGTCGCTGGAGGTTCTCTGGTTCACTCCTCGGCTCCGCCGACCACCTCTTGTGCACACCTGACCTACTACTAACATCCCTGGTCATCCCGTATGCCTCTTATCTGGCAGACTCAATAAACACATGCATTGTTTGCAAATGATGTCGGAGTGTTGGAGCGTGCCCCTGGCTAACCGTAAATAAATTAAAAACAAGAAAATGATGTCGTCTGGTTTGCGTAATATAAGGAATTTCAAATTATTTATACTTGTACTTTTGATACTTAATCCTCCCGTTGTGTTCCGGTCAAATTGGACCGATTTACAAGTTCTCTCTCTGTGAAAAATGTAGTTCATTTAATCTGATTTTCATAAGGTTCCATGACTTTGTCCACACAGGGCATCTGAACACACAAAATACATGTTGATGATTTTCAATACATTTTGGGTGTGTTATATAACTTTTGAACACCTGTGGTGTTCCTGGTCAAAAATGACCGGTCACTGTTTGCAACTACAATTAGTGTATAAAATTGAGTTTGGGCATCAGTCATTCATCAGATGGACACACTTCCTCTCCCAGACCACCACATGCATGTGTTTGAGCACATTTTTAGAGGCCTTGCTCACAATTCATTCGGTGGCAGCACAATGACCAAATGATATACTGTATGCGAGGCTCTTAATCATATCTTTGATCATGACGCTGGTGAGGAGGACAGAGGCCAGGAAACTGCCTTTGAAGATGCTTTTCTCGCAGCTCTGGTATACTCAAAAACAAGTTGTACAGGCCATGAATAGTAAATAGAAGTTCAAAACTTGTAATGTTCACAATAAGGTGGTGATAAAAAGGTGATAAAAAGATCTAACACAACATTAGGTGATAATATATGTATTATTATGGATTTAAAATCAGCTATAATGGGGAGGTCATTTTGGGCCGGGAACACAGAATGAATTAACCTGAAACAAACTCAACAGGAGGGTTTAGTATATCTATAACCAAATACTTTTAGACTTTTACTCAAGAAGGATTTTACCAGGTGACTTTCACTTTTACTTAAGTCATTTTCTATTAAGGTACAAGGTATAATAATTGGGTACATTTCCAACACTGGAAATAGGCATATGTACTTGTCATGTTAGTTGAAGCTAACATTAGTTTCCAAAATGATTGTTTGCAAAGACGTACAGTGTATTTGGTTGGTTTTGCTATCTAGCAAACTGAGACTGCGTAGCTCAAGTTGGTCCAACGTTTTGAAAACAGCTTGCTAACCCCCTGTCCAGTTCATGACATGTGTTTCATCTAATGTTATCCGAAGTAACACACCATTCCCTTTGTCATTGTTAGGCTCTACATGTACCTGCTTATTCACTGTCGTTGTCCATGCCATTTACAGATGCCCTCCCATTTATACATCCATAAACTGATTACTCATTCATTCTCCCTTCCTCCGATCAAATCAAATCCAAATTGTCACGTGCGCCGAGTACAACAGGTATAGACTTTACAGTGAAATGCTTACTTACAGGATCTAACCAACAGTGCAAAAAAAGGTATTAGGTGAACAATAGGTAAGTAAAGAAATAAAACAGTAAAAAGACAGTGAAAATGTATTCCTTAATGGCAATTTCCTCCCCAGACAGTAGCAAACAACTAATAGAAACAGTGCTGCTTTCAATCAACAGCTAGTAAACATTTACAGATCATAGTCAAGCCCAAAACTGACGAGACTGTTTCAGCATCTACACAGTAGCATAGAAATATAACAATAAACTAGTTTAACAAACACTTTAAAAACATAAAATACTCCAAGTGACATGTGACCAAATATATATTTAATAAACATTTCCAAAACAATACATTATAAACCTCCTAAATTGCTCACATCTAGAATAAAGAAACATTTGAAACAAAATTAACCAAATTAATTCAGTATTTACTTTAACAAGTATTTACTTGTTAAAAGTATTTACTTTAAAAAGCAACATCAAATAGTCCAAGTGAATTGTGACTGAATATATGGTGTGCTAGAGAGAAGCTGTCTTTTTCCTCCCCCTCCGTCATCCATGGTGCTCGTTCAACAAAGCATTTGAAGTCCTGTGAACATCAGTCATGAACATGTCGTTCTGAACAGCACTGTAACATATCGGCATAATATATTAAATCTGATGGGCAACACCATCACCCCCACAACCCCCAAAAAGCCTATTGACATGTTTAAAGATGTTCAGTCTTGCATGTTGCCATGATGTGTATAATCTGTTATTAACAAAAGGGAATACTGATCATAAATGCATAGAAAACTTTATTGATCCATGTTAAATATGGAGGAGTGTTCATTGTCTTTCTCCCTGAGGTGCTTCAGGATGTCTTCCTCCCTGAGGTGCTTCAGGATGTCTTTCTCCCTGAAGTGCTTCAGGATGTCTTTCTCCTTGAGGTTCTTCAGGATGTCTTCCTCCCTGAGGTGCTTCAGGATGTCTTCTTCCCTGAGGTGCTTCAGGATGTCTTCCTCCCTGAGGTGCTTCAGGATGTCCCTGCTATCCCTGCTTCTAGCGAAAAGGTATGTCTGACATAATGGAGGCACAAAGGTAGCCTAGTGGTTAAGCGCGGTGGACCAGTAAACGAAAGGTCACTGGTTTGAATCCCCGATCTGAGTTGGTGAAACATCTGTTGATGTGCCCTTGTTCAAGCCACTTAACGCTAATCGCTCTGGATAAGAGTGTCTGGTAAATGGCTGTTGTTCTAATGCAATGTCCATGAAATGTTACAGCCCCAACATCATAATGAAGTAGTCAAGCATCTGCAGACCACCGAGGAGGAAAGCTGATTACTTGCTGTTATTGTTCTATCAGTTTTCCTCCTCGGTGGTCTGCAGATGCTTGATGACTTCATTATGATGTTGGGGCTGTAACATTTCATGGACATTTCATTAGAACAACAACTAGTTAGCTTTATCAGATACACATTTTCAGGAAAAGCAGCTTACTTAGCAAGCCAATAAAATGTATATATTTGCATTGGTTCAACATCAAAAACTAGATAATCAATATAGTGTCTGAGAGATCTCACCTCTTTATCTCTGTGGCAGTTTGCATCCACCTCGTCTGGGCACTGCAGCAGCTAGATAGTAGCGCTGCACATATTCTTCCTCATCGCCTCTTGTCTAGATTATATAGGGAGCTAACCTCTTCTCCTAAAACATTAGCTGGCTAGCCAATTAAACAAAATGTTAGTCTCGACCAAATGACAACTACATAGACATTTTGCTCTGTTACACAATGGAATCACAAAAATAAGTTATAGGCTAGCTAGAAGTCTCTTTTGCTAGCTAGCTAGCTAGCTAGCTATTAGCTAACCAGCCATGTAATTTTAATAAAAAAATAAGCTAATGTCAGTCTCAAACAAATGACAACTACATAGACATTTTGCTCTGTTACACAACAGAATAATCTAGAAGAAAAATAAATGCACACCTATCTAGGTGAGGTGCTGGCTAGCGGAGTAGAAAACTTGAAAATAAAAGAGAGCCACACACCCTAGGAGCTCAGATACAAAAATGTAATTACCAACGTTTCGACAGCCAAGCTGTCTTTATCAGCGTATGACAGAATACAACAGAATAACAACAATAAGTTAGAGGCTAGCTGGAAGTCTCTTATGCTACCTAGCTATTAGCTAACCAGCCATGTTATTTAAATGAAAAAGAAGCTAGCTCGCGTCAGCTTTGTAGCGCTAAAGCTGTGGAAACACACAATGTCCTCCGATTTTCTCACCAATAACTTTCCGTAGCTTAGAAAAGTCTGTGAATGTAATTAATTAACAAGAATTATCAACAAAATGTATCCATATTTAGCGACATCCCTTCCCTCCCTGAGTTAGCGAAGCATCGTGGCGGGCAAGAAGTGAAACCGGAGTCAAACGGAAATTGAACCCCTGATATAAAGAGGAAAGGAATCTGGGAGATGCTAGAATGCATTAACCGTATTTGACTGGTAAACACATGGGTACACTCGCAATGACTTCTTGGTATATTGTGATGCCATCATTTCCATGGTAAGGTAGAATGTTCATTCAAATAACATTTAAGTGATGTTGCTCACGCAATGGAATATATATTCTGCCATGTCTGTTGAGCTGAATCTCCAAATCGCAGCACATAGTGAGGGGTACCCTTCCTGGTTAGGACAAGAGGATTCTTGGCCATGTGTCTAAACAATGGGGCAATGTGAAAATGACTGAAAGTGGAATGTTAGCGGTACAGAAAGTTTGCCAAATAAACACAGTTGTAGTGAATTTCAGCTAACTACTCAGCAAACACATGGCATAGCAGTGTAATTGTCCTTCTATTCATTTGGCTGGTCACTTTCTGAATGCAAATCCTGTAGAATCCGCAGCGACGCTGGCACATTGAATTTGTTTATTTTCTAAAGCTGCCCGAATGGAATTATTACAATGTCTTAACCTGTACATTTTACCTTCTGCTTTACTCCTATGGGATCACTCGCAATGGACGCCAGTTCACCCATTACGCCATCATTGACTTGAATGGGGAAGCCTATGGCATCACATGGAGTCAAGAGCGGAAGAATGGAGAAAATGTGCATATTTAAACACATAGAACAATACAAATAAATGATGGTAATGGAACGGTTAGAACGGTGATCATCTGGCTGAAGTAACCATCATCCAAAGTTCCATGACCGACAGCTCAAATACACACACACACACACACACACTGCAACACACATTATCACAAACACTATCACACACACTGCAACACACACTATCACACACGCACTATGCCAAAATGACACACGCTAACAAGCACACACACACACACACACACACACACACACACACACACACACACAAGTCAACAGACACGTGCTGTCACCAGTGAAGAAGGTTGCTGTGGGGAAGACGGCTCCTAATAATGACTGGAACGGAGTGAATGGAATGGCATCAAACCATGTGTTTGATGTACAGTATTTGATACCATTCCACCTATTCTGCTCCAGCCATTGCGACGAGCCCATCCTCACTAATTAAGCTGCCACCAACCTCCTGTGCATCACACACACACACGACTGAAGACAAAAAAATTCAAAACAACTTCAGGAGACGTTGTGAAGAAACACACAACCAAATCGCTGCTGTTCCACAACCCTGCCAGTGTGCCAGACGAGCTGTCTTTATTTAAGAATGTAATTTGTGTTGTTTTAAACAGGCACTTGGCACGGCCCGCTAAGACACTGATTAGAGCTAGGACCCAGCAAGGGAGGACCAACCAACCAGCACGCTGCAAATTAAAAGCAGACTTCTTCGTCTCTCTTGTTTTTTTGGGGGGGGTGTTCTGAGAGAGGGAAAAGCGAGGGAGGTAGAGACAGAGAGACAGAGAGAGAGAGAGAGAGAGAGAGAGATTCTGGAACTGGAAATCCTGAAATTGTTAACGAGACAAATGAAACCAAACAAGCGCCGAGTCTCTGCTCCATACGCTGTGTGTCGCCAACACACACACACACACACACACACAGACACACACACACACACACACACACACTCAAAGAAATACACAAGTACACACATACTTTACACAGACATACATAACCTCTCCCTGTCTGTGCTACTGTGTTACTGACAACTCTCTGTCTCGCATCCCCCACACACCCATACACGCCCCGGGTCCACCCCCCTTAAAATCCCCTAGAAACCAGACAGGGTTTGCCTGTGTGTCTACCAGAGTGGAAAGAGGAAAGAACATAGCATTGCAATACAGGCAGAACTATAGAGAAACCCTCTATTCCTGAGGAGATGATTAGACAGCTGGCTAGTGTAAATCAACCAAAGCTCCTGATATACATGGAAGATAAAATAGTTATATGTTACGTAACTTTGGTATTATTTTCACAAGTAAAAGTCAACAACTCTTAGTACAAAACTCAAAACAGATCATCAGAAAGACTGTTTTTTTTTTCAAAACTCTAAGCACATTTTCAATTGACTAAGACCAACAGACGAACTTTTTCACCAAACATAATCCGTGTTTTATCAAGAAATACCTTTCATATAAAGTCATTGACTTTCACAATGCAATGCTCACAATACTTTCATATGATTCTCTTCTCATTTGTTTAAATACATTTGACCATCACTTAATCGGACTGCATTTAATGGTTATTCACTAAACCGTTTGGTAAACCTATAGATTTTAAACATGTTTGTCTACTATATATGGATTTAGAGAACTACAGAAATAAAAAGTGTGTTTGTAAAGTATAAACACCTGAATTGCATGTATAATATATGACCAAAAGTAGACCTGCTCGTCGAACATCTCATTTCAAAATCATGGGAATAATATGGAGTTAGTGCTTTGCTTCTATAACAGCCTCCACTCTTCTGGGAAGGCTTTCCACTAGATGTTGGAACATTGTTGCGTGGATTTGCTTCCATTCAGCCACAAGAGCATTAGTAAGGTCGGGCACTGATGGTGGGTGATTATGCCTAGCTCGCAGTCGGCGTTCCAATTCATCCTAAGGTGTACGATGGGTTGAGGTCAGGTCTCTGTGCAGGCCAGTAAAGTTTTTCGACACCAATCTCGACAAACCATTTCTGTATGGACCTCGCTTTGTGCATAGGGGCATTGTCATGCTGAAACAGGAAAGGGCCTTCCCCAAACTGTTGCCAAAAAGTTGTAAGCACAGAATCGTCTAGAATGTCATTGTTTGCTGTTGTGTTAAAATTTCCCTTCACTGGAACTAAGAGGCCCAGACCAAACCTTGAAAAACAGCCCCAGACCAATATTCCTCCTCCATCAAGCTTTACAGTTGGCACTATGCATTCTGGCAGGTAGCGTTCTCCTGGCATCCGCCAAAAACCAGATTTGTCCGACTGCCAGATGGTGAAGCGTGATTCCTCACTCCAGAGAACTCAATTCCACTCTTCCAGAGTCCAATGGCGACAAGCTTTACACCACTCCAGCTGATGCTTGGCATTGAGCATGGTGATCTGAGGCTTGTGTGCGGCTGCTCGGCCATGGAAACCCATTTCATGAAGCTCTCGGCGAACAGATCTACTGCTGATGTTGCTTACCGACGCAGTTTGGAACTTGGCAGTGAGTGTTGCAACCGAGGACAGATGAATTGTATGTGTTACGCGTTTCAGCACTCACACTCCTGTTCTGTGAACTTGTTGAGTTTTCCACTTCACAATAACAGAACTTACTGTTGACCGGGGCAGCTCTAGCAGGGCAAAACATTTGACTAAATTTATATTTGGAAAGGTGGCATCCTATGATGCTGCCAATGTTTGTCTATGGATGTTGCATGGCTACTCGATTTTATACACCGGACCCAGAACTATTCATATCCCTCCTTTGTTATTTATACTGAACAGAAATATAAACGCAACATGCAACAATTTCAACGATTTTACTGAGTTACAGTTCATATAAGGAAATCAGTAGGCCCTAATCTATGGATTCACATGACTGGGCAGGGGCACAGTCTTGGGTGTGCCTGGGAGGGCATAGGCCCACCTACTTGAGAGCCAGGCCCACCCACTGGGGAAACAGGCCCAATCAATCAGAATACATTATTACAGACAGAAATACTCAGTTCTTTCACCTGTCCGTGTGACTGGTCTCATACGATTCCGCAGGTGAAGAAGCCGGATGTGGAGGTCCTGGGCTAGCATGGTAACACGTGGTCTGCGGTTGTGAGGCCAATTGGACATACTGACAAATTCCCTAAAACAACGTTGGAGGTGGCTTATGGTAGAGAGATGAAGATTAAATTCTATGGCAACAGCTCTGGTGGACATTGCTGCAGTCAGCATGCCAATTGCACGCTTTGTTGCATTGTGTTGTGTGACAAAACTTCACATTTTTGAGTAGCCTATTATTGTCCCCACTACAAGGTTCACCTGTTTAATGATCATGCTGTTTTATCAGATTATTGGACTGCCACACCTGTCAAGTGGTTGGATTATCTTGGCAAAGGAGAAATGCTCAATAACAGGGATGTTCAAATTTGTGCGCGAAATAAGAGAAATAAGCTTTTTTGTGCGCATTTCTGGGAACTTTATTTCAGCTCATGAACATGGGACCAACACTTTACATTGTCACATCTTCTCCGGCCACACTCCCTCTAGTGGAAATCCGGTGTCTCCTTGACCTGCAGCCACTACTCCAGTACACTCTCTCTTTCCCCCCCTCCCTTTCTGTTTGAGTGTGATTGTGTGGTTGGATACAGGTGTGCTGGAGCCAGAGCGGATCCTCACCAGCTGCAACCTGTTCCATAATCAAGACTCTACAAAAACTCAGTCCACAAATACTCACTTCCACTCTGCTGGATCATATTCCCCGTTCAGTCAGTCACGCGTCTAGCTATTTCTTATTATTTAAGATCCTGTATCCTGCTGTGCCTGTTTCCTTGCCTGACGCTGTTTCTCCTCTCACTGGAGTTTTGCTACTCTGACTCTGGTTCCTGTCTCCTGTTCCACATCTCACCAACCTGCTACCCTGTTCTGGATTCAACTCACCATCACTCCCTTGGACCTGTTTAACCTGTCGCAACCCAGCTCACTCCAACCTCAGCCTCCACATCTGGTTTCCTACAACTCATCCGAACTTCCCTGGATCTGCACTTCATCTCTCCCGGTGTTACAATAAATATCTTGGTTCATTCATCCCGGTTTCCTGGTCTTCGTCTGCTCTTGGGTTCCCCTGTGCTGCTCCGCTTAACATACATGTTGAGTTTATATTTGTGTTCAGTGTATAATAAGACATCGCTCTATCTCTGTCTTTCCTTTCTCCATTCTTCCCAGAATCCCAGGCGAGGGAACTTTGATTAGAGCCATAATGACAGAGGGAGCGGAAGGGTGGGTTGAGAAGGGGTGTGAAGGCGAGAGGGGACAGGGAGCTGAGATGGAGAGCGAGAGATTGCTCTGCTCACACCTACTGTGATGGTCTGGGCCTAAACCACACAAAACCAACACTAGACCATATAGAACACAAAAATGATACGATGTCATCCTGGAATATACAAAGTCTTAGGTCATCTGTATTTGGCCTAATGAGCAGGAACCCAGACTTCATCAAATAAATAAAAAATACAGACATTGTCATCCTACAAGAAAAATGGTATAAAGCAGACAGACCCACTGGTTGCCCTCCAGGTTACAGAAAGCTGCTAGTCCCATCCACCAAACTACCAGGTGTGAAACAGGGAAGAGACTCGGGGGGTATGCTAATTTGGTATCGAGCAGACCTAACCCACCTTATTAAATGAGTCAAAACAGGAACATTTTACACCTGGCTAGAAATTAATAAGGAAATTATCTCAACAGAGAAAAACGTCCTCATGTGTGCTACCTACAGTATCACCCCAATAGAATCCCCATACTTTAAGGATGATGGCTTCTCCATCCTAGAGGGGGAGATAAAAAAAATCCAGGCCCAGGGACATATACTAGTCTGTGGCTACATAAATGCCAGAACTGGACAAGAACCTGACACCCTCAGCACACATGTGGACAAACACCTACCTGGAGGTGACAGCATTCCCTCCCCCATATGCCCCACTAGACACAATTACGACAACATAACCAACAAAAACGGGTCACAACTCCTGCAGCTCTGTCGGATGTTGGGTATATACATAGCCAATTGTAGGCTTTGATGGGTCTTCTATGGTAGGTACAGCTATATGCGCTGCGCATACCAACACATGAAAAACATATTTCAACCAGGCAGGTGCGACACAATTGTCAGAAATAACAATTTAATTAATGCCTTACCTTTGAAGAGCTTCTTCTGTTGGCACTCCAAAATGTCCCAGAAACATCACAAATGGTCCTTTTGTTTGATAAATTCCTTCTTTATAGCCCCAAAATGTCAATTTATTTGGCGCGTTTGATTCAGAAATACACCGGTTCCAACTCACCCAACATGACTACAAAGTATCTAATAAGTAACCTGTAAACTTGGTCCAAACATTTCAAACAACTTTCCTAATCCAACCTTAGATATCCTAAAACGTAAATAATCGATACAATTTAAGACGGAATATACTGTGTTCAATAGCGGATAAAATCAATGTGGAGCGAGCTCCAGTTCACGCGCGCCACACAGAAGAGTCTGCTTGGCTTGACACTCACAATGAACGACTCTACTTCTACATTCTCAAAAGAAAAACTTCAACCAATTTCTACAGACTGTTGACATCTAGTGGAAGCTATAGGAACTGCAACCAGGTTCCTCATAAATATAGTTTCCCATAGAACACCAATTGAAAACACAGGGACCTCAAAATGTTTTCCCCTGGATGGTTTATCCTCGGGGTTTCGCATGCCAAACAGGTTCTGTTATACTCACAGACATAATTTTAACAGTTTTAGAATCTAAAGTGTTTTCTATCTAAATCTACCAATCATATGCATATCCTAGTTTCTGGGCCTGAGAAACAGGCAGTTTACTTTGGACACGCTTTTCATCCGAATGTGAAAATACTGCCCCCTATCCCAATGAAGTTAAGTTTGCCGATGACACAACAGCCTGACCACCGACCACGACGAGAGAGCCTATAGGGAGGAGGTAAGAGACCTGGCGAAGTGGTGCCAGGACAACAACCTCTCCCTCAACGTCATCAAGACAAAGCCGATGATTGTGGACGACAGGAAAAGGAGGACCGAGCAAGCACCCATTATCATCGACGGGGCTTTAGTGGAGCAGGTTGAGAGCATAAAGTTCCTTGGTGTCCACATCACCAACAAACTAACATGGTCGAAGAAAGACAGTCATGAAGAGGGCACAACAAAACGTATTCCCCAAAAGACCCCCTGAAAAAATGTGGCATGGATCCTCAGATCCTCAAAAGGTTCTACAGCTGCACCATCGAGAGCATCCTGACTGGCTGCATCACGGCCTGGTATTTCAACTGCTCGGCCTCTGACTGCAAGGCACGACAGAGGGTAGTGCGTACGGCCCAGTACATCACTGGGGCCAAGCTTCCTGTCATCCAGGACCTCTATACCAGGCAGTGTCAGAGGAAGGACTTAAAAATTGTCAAAGACTCCTGCCACCCACCCTGTTTTCCCTGCTACCATACGGCAAGCAAGTACCGGAGCACCAAGTCAAAGTACAAGAGGCTTCAAAACAACTTCTACCCCCAAGCCATAAGACTCCTGAACATCCAAACAAATGGCTACGCAGAATATTTGCATTGCCCACACCCCTCTTTTGTGCTGCTGCTACTCACTGTTATTATCTATGCACAGTCACTTTAACAACTCTACCTACATGTACATATTACCTCAATTACCTAGACTAACCAGTGCCTCTGCACATCGACTCTGTACCGGTACCCCCTGTATATAGTCTCACTATTGTTTTTTTACTGCTCAATTACAAATGGTTTGATGAAGAATGGAAAAACATAAGAAAGAAATTGAGAAACCTATCCAACCAAAAACATAGAGACACGGAAAACCTGAGCCTACGCCTTCACTATGGTGAATCACTAAAACAATACAGAAATACACTACGGAAAAATAAGGAACAGCGCGTCAGAAATCAGCTCAATGCAGTTGAAGATTCCATAGACTGTGATAGAAAAATTACATATTTACCTGCTTTATTTGATATTAATGGTTAACAAATCATATTTAACTAATAGTAAGACATTTATGTCCTCTTAGTTATCTGTGTTTTCATGAGCTCCACTCTAGTTCCCTGAAACTAATCTGGGTGTATGATCACTAGAGATAGCTTGAGCTGACAAATGAGTTAAAGACTGCATTACAGAGAGAAGAATGTGTTTTACTGGAGATAGCTTAGGAGTAGAACAATCCCTTATCGTCTCAAAATCATCCTTGAATCTGGGAAACTAAGTCAGGGTGGGGTTAAGACAACAACCCATGTGGAGAAAACGACAGGATGAATTCAGAGTGGCTTCGACCAGCCTCATTATTGCAATAATTAACCCATATTAAATAAAGATGATTGAAGAAATGACCAAGTCTCTCTCAGTGCTGAATTCCCAAAACAAGACTCTAACCACTTCTGGGAAAATTGGAAAACACTAAACCAACAACAACAGGAAGAGTTATCTATCCAAAACAGAGATGTCTGGGTAAAAACACTTCTCCAATATTTTTGGATCTTTATTAACAAAGCACAAACAGCAAAAACATGTACATGATCAAATACAAATCTTAGAATCAACTATTAAAGACTAACAGAACCCACTGGATTCTCCAATTACATTAAATGAACTACAGGACAAAATACAACCTCCAACCCAGAAAGGCCTGTGGGGTTGATGGTATCCTGAATGAAATGATAAAATATACTGAACAACAATTCCAATTGGCTATACTTAGACCCTTTCATTAACATCATCCTCAGCTCTGGCATATTCTCCAATATTTGGAACCACGGAATGATCACCCTAATCCACAAAAGTAGAGACAAATTTAAACACAATAAACTGATCTGTTTCACCTGTCTTTGTGTTGTCACCACCAGGTGTCTCCCATCTACCCTCATTATCCCCTGTGTACTTATACCTGAGTTCTCCGCTTGTTCGTTTTGTTCGTCAAGCCAGCGTTTTTTTTTCCTTGCTCCTGTCTTTTCTATAGTTCCTGTTGTCTCGTTTTCCTGGTTTTGACCATTCTGCCTGCCCTGACCCTCAACCAGCCTGCCGTCCTGTACCTTTTAGAGTCTGATCTGGATTTACTGACCTCTCCCTGCCCTGACCCTGAGACTGCCTGCCGTCCTGTACCTTTTAGAGTCTGATCTGGATTACTGACCTCTCCCTGCCCTGACCCTGAGACTGCCTGCCATCCTGTACCTTTTAGAGTCTGATCTAGATTACTGACTCCTCCCTGCCCTGACCCTGACACTGCCTGCCGTCCTGTACCTTTTAGAGTCTGATCTGGATTACTGACCTCTCCCTGCCCTGACCCTGAGACTGCCTGCCGTCCTGTACCTTTTAGAGTCTGATCTAGATTACTGACTCCTCCCTGCCCTGACCCTGAGACTGCCTGCCGTCCTGTACCTTTTAGAGTCTGATCTGGATTACTGACCTCTCCCTGCCCTGACCCTGAGACTGCCTGCCGTCCTGTACCTTTTAGAGTCTGATCTGGATTACTGACCTCTCCCCTGCCCTGCCCTGACCCTGAGACTGCCTGCCGTCCTGTACCTTTTAGAGTCTGATCTGGATTACTGACCCCCCTGCCCTGACCCTCTGCCTGCCCTGACCCTGAGACTGCCCTGACCCTGAGACTGCCTCCTGTACCTTTTAGAGTCTGATCTGGATTACTGACCTCTCCCTGCCCTGACCCTGAGACTGCCTGCCGTCCTGTACCTTTTAGAGTCTGATCTGGATTACTGACCTCTCCCTGCCCTGACCCTGAGACTGCCTGCCGTCCTGTACCTTTTAGAGTCTGATCTGGATTACTGACCTCTCCCTGCCCTGACCCTGAGACTGCCTGCCATCCTGTACCTTTTAGAGTCTGATCTAGATTACTGACTCCTCCCTGCCCTGACCCTGAGACTGCCTGCCGTCCTGTACCTTTTAGAGTCTGATCTGGATTACTGACCTCTCCCTGCCCTGACCCTGAGACTGCCTGCCTGTCCTGAGTCTGACTAGATTACTGACTTCCCTGCCCTGAGAGTCCTGATCTGAGTCTGATTACTGACCTCTCCCTGCCCTGACCCTGAGACTGCCTGCCGTCCTGTACCTTTTAGAGTCTGATCTGGATTACTGACCCCTCCCTGCCCTGACCCTGAGACTGCCTGCCGTCCTGTACCTTTTAGAGTCTGATCTGGATTACTGACCTCTCCCTGCCCTGACCCTGAGACTGCCTGCCGTCCTGTACCTTTTAGAGTCTGATCTGGATTACTGACCTCTCCCTGCCCTGACCCTGAGACTGCCTGCCGTCCTGTACCTTTTAGACTCTGATCTGGATTACTGACCTCTCCCTGCCCTGACCCTGAGACTGCCTGCCGTCCTGTACCTTTTAGAGTCTGATCTGGATTACTGACCTCTCCCTGCCCTGACCCTGAGACTGCCTGCCGTCCTGTACCTTTTAGAGTCTGATCTAGATTACTGACTCCTCCCTGCCCTGACCCTGAGACTGCTTGCCGTCCTGTACCTTTTAGAGTCTGATCTAGATTACTGACTCCTCCCTGCCCTTGACCAGTTGGGGCGGCAGGGTAGCCTAGTGGTTAGAGCTTTGGACTAGTAACCGGAAGGCTGCAAGTTCAAACCCCCGAGCTGACAAGGTACAAATATGCCGTTCTGCCCCTGAACAATTAAGAATTTGTTCTTAATTGACTTGCCTGGTAAAATAAATAAAATAAAAAAAACAGTCATTTTGCCTGTTCTAATAATAAACATGCATTACTTCAACACGGTCGGCATCTGGGTCTTCCCTAAAACTTCATACCAATAACTACCATGGGATATGCGTCAACAGTAACCTTGGTAAAGTCCTTTGCATTATCATTAACAGTGACTCGTACATTTGCTCAGAACAATGTACTGAGCAAATAGCTTTTTACCAAATGACCGTACAACAGACCACGCACAACCTAATTGACAAACAAAACAAAAGTAAAGTCTTCTTATGCTTTGTTGATTTCAAAAAAGCTTTTGACTCAAAATGGCATTAGGGCCTGCTATACAAACTGATGAAAAGTGGTGTTGGGGTGAAAACATACGACATTATAAAATCCATGTACACAAACAAGTGTGTGTGGTTAAAATTGGAAAAAAACACACACATTTCTTTCTACAGGGCAGGGGGGTGAGACAGGGATGGAGCTTAAGACCCACCCTCTTCAACATATTAATCATCGAATTGTTGAGGGCACTAGAACAGTCTCCAGTATCCGGCCTCACCCTACTAGAATCTGAAGTCAAATGTCTACTGTTAGCTGATGATCTGTATTTCTGTCCCCAACCAAGGAGGGCCCACAGCAGCACCAAGATCTTCTGCATAGATTCTGCCAGACCTGGGCCCTGACAGCAAATCTCGGTAAGACTAAAATAATGGTGTTCCAAAAAAAGGTCCAGTTGCCAGGACCACAAATACAAATTCCATCTTGACACCGTTGTCCTAGAGCACACAAACAATTATACATACCTCGGGCTAAACATCAGCGCCACAGGTAACTTCCACAAAGCTGTGAACGATCTGAGAGACAAGCCAATAAGGGCCTTCAATGCACCCAAAAGGAACTTAACATTTGACATACCAAATAGGATCTGGCTAAAAATACTTGAATCGGTCACAACCATTGCCCTTTATGGTTGTGAGGTCTGGGGTCCGCTCACCAACCAAGATCTCACTAAATGGGACAAACATCAAATTGAGACTCAATTTTGATGGCAATTTTGATAAACTCCCATATCAACTGGGTGAAATACCACAGTGTGCCATCACAGCAACAGAATTTGTGACCTGTTGCCACAAGTAAAGGGCAACCAGTGAAGAACAAACACCATTGTAAATACAACCCATATTTACGTTTATTTATTTTCCCTTTTGTTATTTTGTACTGTTGTATTTGTATATGCACAATGTTACCACACTGTATACAGACATAATAAGACATTTGAAATGTCTTTATAATTTTGGAACTTCTGTGAGTGTAATGTTTACTGTTAATTTCGTTGTTTATTTCACTTTTGTTTATTATCTACTTCACTTGCTTTGGCAATGTTAACACATATTTCCCATGCCAATAAAGGCCTTGAATTGAATTGAGAGAGAGCAGGGGTAGGAGAGGCAGTCACGGGGGGAGAGAGAGAGAGACAGCAGGGGAGGAGAGGCTGTCACGGGGAGAGAGAGAGAGAGAGTAGGGGTAGGAGAGGCTTTCATGGGGGGAGAGAGAGAGAGACAGCAGGGGTAGGAGAGGCAGTCACGGGGAGAGAGAGAGAGAGACAGGCAGGGGTAGGAGAGGCAGTCATGGGAGAGAGAGAGAGACAGGCAGGGGTAGGAGAGGCAGTCACAGGGGAGAGAGAGAGACAGCAGGGGTAGGAGAGGCAGTCATGGGGGAGAGAGAGAGACAGCAGGGGTAGGAGAGGCAGTCATGGGGAGAGAGAGAGAGAGACAGGCAGGGGTAGGAGAGGCAGTCACAGGGGGAGAGAGAGAGACAGCAGAGGTAGGAGAGGCAGTCATGGGGGAGAGAGAGAGAGAGACAGCAGGGGTAGGAGAGGCAGTCATGGGGAGAGAGAGAGAGAGAGAGAGAGAGAGAGAGCAGGGGTAAGAGAGGCAGTCATGGGGGGAGAGAGAGAGACAGCAGGGGTAGGAGAGGCAGTCATGGGGAGAGAGAGAGAGAGAGAGAGAGCAGGGGTAGGAGAGGCAGTCATGGGGAGAGAGAGAGAGAGGGGGTAGGAGAGGCAGTCATGGGGAGAGAGAGAGAGAGAGAGAGAGAGCAGGGGTAGGAGAGGCAGTCATAGGGGGAGAGAGAAAGCAGGGTAAGAGAGGCAGTCATGGGGGGAGAGAGAGAGACAGCAGGGGTAGGAGAGGCAGTCACGGGGGGAGAGAGACAGCAGGGGTAGGAGAGGCAGTCATGGGGAGAGAGAGAGAGAGAGAGAGCAGGGGTAGGAGAGGCAGTCATAGGGGGGAGAGAGAGAGACAACAGGGGTAGGAGAGGCAGTCATGGAGGAGAGAGAAAGGGCTAAGGGGTTAATGGGAGAAAGTGAATGGAGAGTTAGAAACCCAGGAATGAGGAATGCCCTCAACAATAAAATGTTTTTCTTAAAATAATTTTATTTAGCAAACCCCCCCCACAATTTTTTATATATATATCATGGAAAGTGAAAATGAAAGCATGGTTTGTCTTTTTCCATATCATCTGACTTAATCTCAATCCAAGTAAAAATTATCTTTAGGCTAATATTGTTCTGTCTCTCCGCAGAATTGATTGCAAGTTCCTGACAAATACAGCATCTACATTGCCATGGACTCACACACACACACTAGGGCGGGGTGATAAGGCCATATCACAATATTTACAATTTAAAAAATCCAGTATATTATAGTATTTGATGTTTTGAAAAATGAAAGTTCTACATTTATAATATGGGCTGTAACTTAGGGCTGTAACATTATGGGCTGTAACGTAGGGCTGTAACAATATGGGCTGTAACTTAGGGCTGTAACAATATGGGCTGTAACTTAGGGCTGTAACAATATGGGCTGTAACGTAGAGCTGTAACATAAGGCTGTAATGTAGGGCTGTAACGTAGAGCTGTAACATAAGGCTGTAATGTAGGGCTGTAACGTAGAGCTGTAACATAAGGCTGTAATGTAGGGCTGTAACGTAGAGCTGTAACATAAGGCTGTAATGTAGGGCTGTAACGTAGAGCTGTAACATAAGGCTGTAATGTAGGGCTGTAACGTAGGGCTGTAACGTAGGGCTGTAACAATATGGGCTGTAACGTAGGGCTGTAACAATATGGGCTGTAACGTAGGGCTGTACCATAGGAATGTAATGTAGGGCTGTAACGTAGAGCTGTAACATAAGGCTGTAATGTAGGGCTGTAACGTAGGGCTGTAACATAGGGCTTTAATGTAGGGCTGTAACGTAGGGCTGTAACAATATGGGCTGTAACGTAGGGCTGTAACGTAGGGCTGTAACAATATGGGCTGTAATGTAGGGCTGTAACGTAGAGCTGTAACGTAGGGCCGTAACATTGGGCTGTAACGTAGGGCTGTAATGTAGAGCTGTAATGTAGAGCTGTAACATAAGAATGTAATGTAGGGCTGTAACGTAGAGCTGTAACGTAGGGCCGTAACATTGGGCTGTAACGTCGGGCTGTAACAATATGGGCTGTAACGTAGGGCTGTAACGTAGGGCTGTAACAATATGGGCTGTAATGTAGGTCTGTAACATAGGGCTGTAACAATATGGGCTTTAACGTAGGGCTGTAACGTAGGGCTGTAACGTAGGGCTGTAACGTAGGGCTGTAACAATATGGGCTGTAACGTAGGGCTGTAACGTAGGGCTGTAACAATATGGGCTGTAATGTAGGGCTGTAACAATATGGGCTGTAACGTAGGGCTGTAACGTAGGGCTGTAACAATATGGGCTGTAATGTAGGGCTGTAACATAGGGCTGTAATGTAGGGCTGTAACGTAGGGCTGTAACGTAGGGCTGTAACAATATGGGCTGTAACGTAGGGCTGTAACAATATGGGCTGTAACGTACGGCTGTAACGTAGGGCTGTAACAATATGGGCTGTAATGTAGGGCTGTAACATAGGGCTGTAATGTAGGGCTGTAATGTAGGGCTGTAACGATATGGGCTGTAATGTAGGGCTGTACAATATGGGCTGTAACGTAGGGCTGTAACGTAGAGCTGTAACGTAGGGCTGTAACTATATGGGCTGTTATGTAGGGCTGTAATGTAGGGCTGTAACAATATGGGCTGTAACGTAGGGCTGTAATGTAGGGCTGTAACAATATGGGCTGTAATGTAGGGCTGTAACATAGGGCTGTAATGTAGGGCTGTAATGTAGGGCTGTAACGATATGGGCTGTAATGTAGGGGTGTACAATATGGGCTGTAACGTAGAGCTGTAACGTAGGGCCGTAACATTGGGCTGTAACGTCGGGCTGTAACAATATGGGCTGTAATGTAGGTCTGTAACATAGGATTGTAACGTAGGGCTGTAATGTAGGGCTGTAACGTAGGGCTGTAACATAGGGCTGTAATGTAGGGCTGTAATGTAGGGCTGTAATGTAGGGCTGTAACATAGGGCTGTAATGTAGGGCTGTAAGGTAGAGCTGTAACGTAGGGCTGTAACTATATGGGCTGTAACGTAGGGCTGTTATGTAGGGCTGTAACGTAGGGCTGTAATGTAGGGCTGTAACGTAGGGCTGTAACGTAGGGCTGTAATGTAGGGCTGTAACGTAGGGCTGTAACGTAGGGCTGTAACGTAGAGCCGTAACTATATGGGCTGTAACGTAGAGCTGTAACGTAGGGCTGTAACTATATGGGCTGTAACGTAGGGCTGTAACGTAGGGCTGTAACTATATGGGCTGTAACGTAGGGCTGTTATGTAGGGCTGTAACATAGGGCTGTTATGTAGGGCTGTAACATAGGGCTGTTATGTAGGGCTGTAACGCAGGGCTGTAACGATATGGGCAAATTGTGATTTGACTTGTGATATATAGATCAAAAAACTTGGGTGAACCGTTGGAATCATAGAAATAGAATGATTATTCTAATTCTATAGCTAGAAAATAATAGTGGGCACTTTGAATACAGTGTTGTTTGACATGACAATGAATAAAAAGCCAGGGAGGAGTTATTGTGACAGGGTAGGAACCAAAGTGTTGGTCAATGTTTCCCAGGGGATCCTAATTAGATGTTAGCTACATGAAATGTTTTATCTTACTTCATGTGGCTAACATATTCATGCTTCACCTGTTGCTCTGTTATTTAGAAGATACTGTTGCACAAACAACATGCTGATTCAGGCCTCCACCAGCACCGGTATCAGGCTAGCTAGCTACGTTTGCTCTGACAGTCTCAGTACATTTATTAGCTGGCTAGCTAGCTTGCCAGCTAATGAGAGGTTACTATTAGCTAGTAACAAAATGTATTTTAGCCACAATTTGCTAATAAAATGCAAACTAGCTGTTTGCTGACAGTAAGATACACAAACTAATAGTGTAATTATAGAACTTGTGAATTTATATTAAGAAGTAAAGTGGAAAGCAGCATCGTTGTCATCAACATCTGAAGAGTGAAGGGAATCATGTTCTAGTTTATAGTGTTCATTCTTTTGTCATTTGTCAATGAGTCATTCAATGTTATGTATTTACAGTGCATTCAGACCCCTTGACTTCTTTGACAATTTGTATGGATTAAATTAAATGTTTTCCTCATCAATCTACACACAATACCCCATAATGATGGAGTGAAAACAGGCTATTAGAAATGTTTTCAAATGTATAAAAAAAAACATAAATACCTCATTTACATAAGTATTAATTGATCGTCCTTGAGATGTTTCTACAGCTTGATTGGAGTCCACCTGTGGTAAATTCAATTGATTGGACAAGATTTGGAAACCAAGCCATGAGTTTGAAGGAATTGTCCAAAAAACTCAGAGACAGGATTGTGTCGAGGCACAGATCTGGGGAAGGGTCCCAAAAACACAGTGACCAAGTCTCTTCCTAGAGCTGGCCACCCGGCCAAACTGAGAAATCGGGGGAGAAGATGGTCTCTCTGACAGAGCTCCAGAGTTCTTCTGTGGAGATGGGAGAACCTTCCAGAAGGACAACCATCTCTTCAGCACTCCACCAATCAGGCCTTTATGGTAGAGTGTCACATGACAGCCCACTTGGAGGTTGCCAAAAGGCACCTAAAGGACTCTCAGACCATGAGAAACAAGATTCTCTGGTCTGATGAAACCCAGATTGAACTCTTTGCCCGGAATGCCAAGAGTCACGTCTGGAGGAAACCTGGCACCATCCCTACGGTGAAGCATGGTGGAGGCAACATCATGCTGTGGGGATGTTTTTCAGCAGGGACAGGGATAAAAGTCAGGATCGAGGCAAAGATGAACAGAGCAAAGTACAGAGAGATCATTGGTAAAAACCTGCTCCAGAGCGCTCAGGACCTCAGACTGGTTTGAAGGTTCACCTACCAACAGGACGACGACTCTAAGCACACAGCCAAGACAACACAGGAGGGGCTTCGGGACACGTCTCTGAATGTCCTTGAGTGGACCAGCCAAATCCCGGACATGAACCCGATCGAACATCTCAGGAGAGACCTGAAAATAGCTGTGCAGCGACGCTCTCCATCCAATCTGACAGATCTTGAGAGGATCTGCAGAGAAGAATGGGAGAAACTCCCCAAATACAGGTGTGCCAAGCTTGTAGTGTCATACCCAAGAAGACTCGAGGCTGTATTGTGTGTAGATTGATGAGCACAGCATAAGGTTGTAACGTAACAAAATGTGAATGAAGTCTAGGGGTCTAAATACTTTCCGAATGCCCTGTCTATTTAACACTGTTGTGGTCATTTTTATGCCATATATGTAAATACTTACATATGCTGACTGTTCACTCAACTGAAGAGTGGGATATTAGTCAAGCAACTGAGTGACAGGGAGCGGGGATTGATGTGTGCTGTGGAAAGCGACATGGAGAGAGAGAGAGAGAGAGAGAGAGAGAGAGAGAGAAAGAGATATGACTCAAATAGTGGAGTAATCTATAAAAGCGTACGTTTAAAAGCGGACGTATCATGTTTAACAAACCATAAATGTATTACCATACCCACCCACATGAATACACAGACACACACACACACACACACACACACACACACACACACATACATACATTTGTCCACACACACACACACACACATTTGTCCACACACACATTCCCAAAAACATTCCCATATTAGACGCACATAGCCGAATAGTCCAGGCAGATCGTTCAAGAGCGACTTCAAAATTGGACGTTTATCCATGTCCTGTGGGTCGTCGGTAACCAACTTCAAAACAGGCCACTGGGGGAAACAGTGAACACTAAGCCACCAGGGATAGGGTGTGGTGGACGGGGGTGGCGGATGGCTGTATTCCGGATGGATGTATTCCCATGACTCTGGGAAGTTTGTGTGATTGCTCACACTCAATTTAAATGTTTTTGTTTCAAACCTATCCTAAACATTAACCCTTAACCTTCTAAATTTGATAATTGGAGTAACTTTGAAATTGGACCTTTGTAGAGACATGGATAAATGTTTAATTCTGCAGTGAGACTGTGAGAGCTCGTTGGAATAGTAACACACTGTCAACACGAACAGACACACACACACAAAGACAAACACACACACAAATGCTGACAGGTCAGAGAAACTCAGTTATACAATAACTGATTCACTGTGTGTGTTATACAATAACTGATAAATGTGTGTGTGTGTGTGTGTGTCTGGTTATACAACAACTGATACATCTGTGTGTGTGTGTGTGTGTGTGTGTGTGTGTGTGTGTGTGTGTGTGTGTGTGTGTGTGTGTGTGTGTGTGTGTGTGTGTGTGTGTGTGTGTGTGTGTGTGTGTGTGTGTAAATCAATGGCAGCATTACTGACTATGAATGTGCCAATTAACGTGTAAATAACTCCTCCTGTGATCTGAACAGAGAGAGAGAGAGAGAGAGGGAGACAAAGAGAGAGAGAGAGAGAGAGAGAGAGAGAGAGAGAGAGAGAGAGAGAGAGAGAGGTGTCAGTAACACAGTAGAACAGACACCTCTATCCTGTGAATACAGAACTCAGTAACGGGTGTCTCCTTAATGAGGAGCTTTGTTTTAACCAGTATAGAACACACACACTGATTGACTGATGAACAAGAACAGGGTGGGTGTGTCCGTGTGTTCATCAGTCCTTCAAATGAGTCTTTAAGTCTTTGTTGTGTGTGTAATGTTGTTCAAAGTGTTGAGTGTTTTGGCCAATACATCCAAGGCCATTGCTGTGCTAGCATCTCTACACACACATACAGTATGCAAACGCATTCACGCACACAGACACGTTCACACACAGTCCCCTGCTGGCAACAGGGTGTGGGGTGTGTATCAGATCTCCCCACCCCTCATCTCCCCCAAACATACCCTCATCTCCCCTTACACCCCTCATCTCCCCCAAACACACCCTCATCTCCCCTTACGCCCCTCATCTCCCCCAAACACACCCTCATCTCCCCTTACACCCCTCATCTCCCCCAAACACACCCTCATCTGCCCTTACACCCCTCATCTCCCCCAAACACAGACACACAAATGCAAAAAACATGTTTTGGAAATCAAATATTCCACATGCAAAATACATCAGGGAGATTTACAGTCTACAGTCTGCATGCGCCGTGAATCACACACACACACACACACACCAAGTTTGACTCCAACACACACACACAGGGAATCATTGCATGTGTAACTACATCTAAATAGTTAAAAACGCCTTTATTCTCAATTTCCGCCTGACTGACGTGCCCAAAGTAAACTGTCCGTTGCTCAGGCCCCGAAGCCAGGATATGCATATAATTGGTACCATTGGGGGAAAAAACTATTTGAAGTTTGTAGATAGATATGTAGGAGATATGGTAGGAGAAAATCCAAAGAAAAACCAACCAGAATGTTTTTGTTGTTGTTGAGAGACCATGCTCTTACAATGGAAGGTATAGGGGCATTATGAATTCTAGCTCCCAGGATGCAATTTCTATGGCTTCCACAGGGTGTCAGAAGTCTATGTTCAAAGTGTCAGGCTTGTAACTTCAAAAACAAATAAAAAAATATCAGTTTTAGTGCAGGGACACAGTCTTGGAAACTTATTTTGTTTATGGGTAGATTTACGGATTCCTTTCCCTGCAGTTGAACGAGTGGATTACTCAAATCGCTGGCACCAACGAAACTGACTTTTTGGGATATAAAAAATGATTTTATCTAACAAAACGACACTACATGTTATAGCTGGGACCCTTTGTAGGACAAATCAGAGGAAGATTTTCAAAAAGTAAGTGAATATTTAATCGCTATTTCTGAATTTCTGAAACCTGTGCCAGTGGAAAAATATTTTGATTTGGGGTGCAGTCCTCAAACAATCGCAAGGCATGCTTTTGCTGTAATGGCTAATGTAAATCGGACAGTGCAGTTAGATAAACAAGAATTTAAGCTTTCAACCGATATAAGACACTTGCATGTACCTAAATGTTGAATAATATTTTATGATTATTTATTTGAATTGCGTGTCCTCCAGTTTCACCGGAAGTTGCTAGCGGGATGCCTATCCCCTGATTAATGGTAATGTAATAGCCCAGATGGCCCACTTCAGGCTGATTAACCCCCCTGGAGAGATGAAGAGAGACGTGTTATTACCATGATTTCATATACATGATACAGACATCATATACTGTAGATCTGACACTGAACACACACACACACACACTCACCAGACACGCAAACACACACACAAAAAGAAACCTGAGATAGAGGTAAGCTGAGACAGAGTGGAACTGAGAGAGAGAGAGAGAGAGAGGGAGACAGAGAGAGAGAGAGAGAGAGAGAGAGAGAGAGAGAGAGAGAGAGAGAGAGAGAGAGAGACAGAGAGAGAGAGAGAGAGAGAGAGAGAGAGAGAGAGAGAGAGAGAGAGAGAGAGAGAGAGAGAGAGAGACAGAGAGAGAGAGAGAGAGAGAGAGAGAGAGAGAGAGAGAGAGAGAGAGAGAGAGAGAGAGAGAGAGAGAGAGAGAGAGAGAGAGAGGGAGAGAGAGAGAGAGAGAGAGAGAGAGAGAGAGAGAGAGAGAGAGAGACAGAGAGAGAGAGAGAGAGAGAGAGAGAGAGAGAGAGAGAGAGAGAGAGAGAGAGAGAGAGAGAGAGAGAGAGAGAGAGAGAGAGAGAGAGAGAGAGAGAGAGAGGGAGACAGAGAGAGAGAGGGAGAGAGAGAGAGAGAGAGAGAGAGAGAGAGACAGAGAGAGAGAGAGAGAGAGAGAGAGAGAGAGAGAGAGAGAGAGAGAGAGAGAGAGAGGGAGACAGAGAGAGAGAGAGAGAGAGAGAGAGACAGAGAGAGAGAGAGAGAGAGAGAGAGAGAGAGACAGAGAGAGAGAGAGAGAGAGAGAGAGAGAGAGAGGAAAATATAAAAGTAAAGTAGTTGGTGGGTACCTCTTCATTTTAAAATGAAACCCCACTCTGCCCTCCAACTGGGGGTTGGGGCCTTACTCTCTCTCATTCTCTCTCTCTCTCTGTCTCTCTCTCTCTCTCTCTCTCTCTGTCTCTCTCTCTCTCTCTCTCTCTCTCTCTCTCTCTCTCTCTCTCTCTCTCTCTCTCTCTCTCTCTCTCTCACCAACACAAGGCTTTTAACTCAAGGAGAACTAGAGGTATTAGAGCAGAATTGATTTGCTAATATTGCTAGTTCATTTTGTCAAACAAACATTTGTTTCTTTCACGCAATTTAGCTGCTGTCTGATCCTCTGAATGGATACAGTGTTTAGGAGCTCATACACATTCTCAAACACTTGCCTGTTTAATTTTCATATTATTGATTGTTTTATTTGTGTTCACGCTCTTCACCGTTTGCCAGTTATGTACTCCACTGTCGTCCTAGAGCGAGGGGCATGCCACTGTGCGTCCTAGAGCGAGGGGGAATGCGTGCCAGTATTTGTGGGAAAAAAGGTGCGTTATCTGTTTTGGCTTGTAAATTGGCCTAGCATGTAATTAGCGAATGTCACGATCGTTGGAATAAATGGATCAAGGCACAGCGTACGTAGACTAGAGTAAACCAGAGTAACCACCCTTGTCACACCCCGACCAAACCAACATAGAGAATGAAAGGCTCTCTATGGTCAGGGCGTGACAGTGAATATATTGTTGTTAACGTAATACTCCAGGCAATCTGTTAAAATGGTGTTTATCATAGTTAACAATGATTGCGAAGTGACAACGAGAATGTTGTATTGAGCTTTTGTGTCTTGTTGATGTAGATTGCTGCCGATATTGGTGCGATCCAAGGTGTACCCTGGTTCTATATGCATGTGTATGCACTGTGACTAGTGTTGGAAACACTCAGGGGGAGGCTGGTCAGAGCCCACTACACAGTGCCTGTTCCCAGTCAGTTCTCTTTGGCAGGGATGCCTGTTTAGCCTTAAGCCTTTTGTGTTTCGGTGTTGTTTTTGTTTTGTCAGACTTTGTAAACATTTCCCTAAATATATTTTGCATGATGTATTATTTAAAGGGCCAGTGTAGTCAAAAACGTGATTCACTGTGTTTTATATTTCCACACTATGAGGTTGGAATAATACTGTGAAATTGTGGAAATTATGGTTTGTGCCCTTTTTAGTGTAAGAGCTGTTTGAAAAGACCGGCTGCAATTTCAGCCTGTTTTGGTGGGATGGTCCTTTGGTCTGCTTGGTGTCATCAGGCGGTAAATGAGTTAATAGACCAATATGAAAGAGAGTTCCAAACCTTTTTGCCAAGGTAGTTTTCAATTTTCCCCTCCCAACTCAGACCACTCCCAGACTGTCATAGCAACATTACTGCTTGAGAAATTGCTATTTTCTAAGAAGCAATTATTTTTAGTTTTAGTTTAAAAAATAAATACTTGAAAACAATTACAGTAAGTTACTAAATTGTTACCCAAAAATGATTTTAAATTGAGAATAAAATGGCAGAATTGGACCTTTAATAAACCTACACCTGATTTTGCAACTTTAGCCTCCTGCTGTGTCATGCCCTTAAGACTGAGACACAATCTCTCTC